>NC_092206.1:96839579-96848095 GCF_043381705.1 Parasteatoda tepidariorum
CTATAGAATGTAAAGTTTAAATGGGCCTTTCATGTTATATCATTAAATTTAGTAATACTATTTCTCGGGCATTAGGTTTTAACTCTTATAAGAATATACATATTTTTTTCTGTTAATGTACAAATATTTTTCCGATGTGTTTTGGATATTCCTTCTCTAATAAAAAGAGATACCATTTTGTTTTCGTTTGCATAAGAAGGAATACCAAAAATTTTTCTTTTTAAAAAATTTAATTAGCCACAATAAAGAAGGAACGTTGCAATGCTACGTGCTACATTAGAGATGTCTCTAGAGTAACTGAATCACTGTTCATATGGAAATCGCAGGTATCCGTCTCATACAACAACGCCCCCTATAGTACGTTGCGATCGCGAATTTAATATTTGTAGTGGTAGTTATGCCACATTACTCCCCTTCCAGAATATTATCTGTGATAGAATTCAATGAGTGGATACCACTAGTTGATTCATGCTGTTTTTTATTTATTTATATCACTTAAGTGCAAATCACTTAAGCAAATTTGCTCATTATATATTTTCTTCCTTTTTTGCTTTTTTTTTGTTTTAGTTTATAGCAATTCTCTCGAGAGAATCTCTCCTAACGAGATCTCTTTCTCTCTCTCTCTTTCGTTTATAGCATTTCGCTTCGCTCATTATTTTTTTGTTTATAGCATTTCGCACATTATTTTTCTTTAATATTTGTATACTTCATTTCACCTTAAGTTGGCACTGAAGAGAAGGGCAGGTAGACCGGATTACAGCTGCCGTCATGGGAACTAGGTTACTCTTTAAGTCGGTAAGGGGATGAGACAGCAAAAAAAGGAGAGAAAGTGGCCAGTATTGGCTTTAAAGAAAAACAAAAGGCCGATTTTTTTTTTTTTTTTTTAACCAAGAATCTTACTAAAATTTTGAGCAGAATACAGAAAAGAGCACGATTTTTTTAGAGCCATCAACATAGGGAGAAAATCATTGATCATGAAAAAGATCATACTTATGTTTTATAATATTTACTGTTCTTTTTTTTTCCCTCTTATTATGATTTTTTAACTAAACGAAACTAATTTTAAACAAAAAATATTACATTTAAAAAGATTTTTTTTTTGCTTAAATCTAAGTAAAAAAAAAAGAGGCATAGAAGCTCATAAATGCTTTGTTTTAGATATTTATATGCAAATTTTTTTTTTTTTTTTGTAGATTAATGTACATTAATTTATTCCACATAGGTGTTTTGTGGGAGAAGAAAAATCAACATAGACAGAAAATCATTGATCAGGAAATAGATAATACTTTTTTTTTATAATATTTGCTGTTCTTTTTCTATTATTATGATTTTTTAACTAAGCGAAACTAATTTTAAACAAAGAGAAATATTTAAAAATATTTTTTTTTCTTAAATCTAAGTAAAAAGAAATGCATAGATGCTCATAAATACTTTGATTTAGATATTTATATGTAACTTTTTTCTTGTAGATCAATGTACATTAATTAATCCCGGTACATTATTTTATTATTATTAATGTGCATTAATTATTATATTCATGTGGATTTTCTTTTCTTAGTGAATGAACATTAAAAATGTTTCTGCGAGCACCACTTTGTATAATTTTTCCTCGCTTTGATGGCGTAAACACCTTTGTCGCTGATAGTCCTGTCTCTGACATTCTTAAAATGTTAAAATAAAAAAATAAGTAAGGAATTTAATGACTATGAAAATTAATAATTAAAAAAGGAAAACAAGCTAAAGATTGATAACTCACAAAAGAAAAAAGGCTATCGATTAATAAGTAACAAAATAATACAAGCTAACAATTAAAACCAGCTATACAATTCATAGCTACAAAAATAAACCAATAAAAAAAAACCTGCTAACATTTAGCAATTAGAAAAAAAAGGGGGAGGGGGGAATCACAACAAAAAATTAACAATAAATACAAAAAAATTGATCACTATAAAAAACAAGCTAACAATTAACTAGTAAAAAACAACAAACTAACAGTTAGATGTATTTAACTAATAAAACACAAAACAAAGGAACAATTAAGCGATGCGAGTGAAAGAAAGCGAAACAGAACTGCAAAAGAAAAAACTGGCTGACCAGTGTAAAAACATAGACAACGCGGCAATTCCTTGGCTTTGAAAACTAATACAGCGCCAAACTAAAACACCTCCTTCTTCTTTGTACATTTGTTTTACTGAGAAGGTATTTATAAGTTAAATACATTTAAACATGAAAAACTTCTAATACATGTTTCAAGATAAAATTTTCTTATTATACAACATTTATTTATATTTGTACGCGCATTTAAATTGCAATTAATTCCAAAATAGCGAAGAATTACTTTTCAAAGGTGGAGTATTACATTTCCTACCCTTCCCTGCAGTGCCAACTTAAGGTGAAACAAACTTTAGTGGTAGTTATGCCGCAAATGCACGTGCGAAATCTTGCAAGTAAAAATAATTAATGCGCTTAATATTACACAGACATTCATTACATTTATTTTTAACTAATAAAATTTGAACACATTGCATAAATGTTAATATATTACGTTCCATAAAACTAAAGCATCATTCACAAGTTTTTTTCTAATGAGAATGAATTTTGTAATGCATTCATAACTCCACTCTACTAGAGAATTATTTTAATATGCTTAACATTAATTGATTGAGCGGTTATTGTTTGAAGAACTTGTTAAATAATTTTTGAGGTGGAAAAGCTCTGATAACTTAAAAATGTTATTATAATAGAAATATTTATTCCAACGTAAATGTTTGATCATTAAGAATGTATTAGTAAGATCAGCGGTAACATAGCGAAAATGAGCTTGCATGCTTTTTAGGAAATTACATAGTCTGTTATTTATGTATAATAATAAATCAACCTATATGGAAATAAATGCTTGTTTTTTTCGCTGTTTGTTTTTATAATTTAGGAAGGTTGCTAAAGTTTATATTATGTACAGTTTATAATAAAGATTATTAAAAGATAAAAGTTCCATTTCTTACGACAGCTGTATTAAGGAAAAATTGTGATTAAAGTTATGAGTATTTTTATTTTAGATCTACAATTCATCTTTATATATTTCCAAATTTCATAGTAACTACCGTATGAAATGTATACCTTGCATTCTAAATTGATAATGTATTCAAAATAAATTAGTTAACTCCGTAAATGGGTAGCAACATATTGGGACTTTTTGTAACTATGTGAAACTTATCTCTTTTGACATTGTAATTTTTTATAGTATTGTTAATGTTACTTTTTTTCTCTACCCAAGTAGCACATATCTCAAAAACGACATCGTAAAAACTTAGCTTCGAACATTACCCGCTATCGTAGCGAAACATTGTATGATATAAAAATGGACCCCTTTTATAACGTATAGTCAATATTGCAAAACAATATTGTTCGATATTGTAAAAAAGGTTGGGGAACGTCGATCGATATCTCTCAGCATTTACAAACGTTGCGCAATGTCGACCGACATCGTCAACACGATATTCAAAAAACGAACGCTGTGGAATGCCAACAATCGCCAAAATTACATTATTTGTGAAAATAAAAATTAGTTTTTGAAAATTTTCATGCCTTTTTGTAACCCGTAAAAAGCTGATAACAGAAACGTTCTAGCTTGTTTAAAATTAAATTATTTGTTATTACCAAACAGAATTTTAAAGTTTGCAGCTTTATATAAGCTATGTATAAGCTATCTATTTTCCCTCAGGAAAGACATGCTCATACGTAATAACATTTAATAAAATTTGGTATGCAGTTATATTTTACTATTATTCTAGAAAATAAGCTAGAAATTAAATAGCTTTGCTAAGAGATTTCTTTTCTTTTTCAGGGTATTTATATTTTACTATGTAGATTAAAATTACAATATGTTTGATATAAAATGATAAGCTTTTTTGCTGTGAATATTAAGTATTATATAATCTGTATTTTACTAAAATAGCATGTATGGAAAACAAAATTCTTTATCTTCACAGCATCAGGTTCGATTTTAAGAAAACTGATTTTTTTTAAAAAAGCGATATTTACACTGATATTAACATAATAAAATAACCGGAGTCACTTTTCAGATTTCTGATTTAAGAAAGGGTAAACATGGTAGAGTAAGCTACGATCTAGCTTATTTATGGCCTTCGTCCATTAAAAAGTGTTACCAAAATATATATTAGGGCTTAATTAGGGTATTAGCAAAAAATTAAAATTTAAATTAAATAGGATTACTTTTCCATATTTATTTCCTATTGTTAAATTTCATAAATGCCCGATTGAATTAAGGCTTATTGTGTGTGGTACTAATTGCTACAATTCTGATATTAGTAAAAAAGTTTTAATTTTCTTAAAATTATTTTACTTAAAATCAAAAAAGAGAAAAATATTGTTATTGAAAGGAACGTTAATGTTTTGGATTATATCAAAAATAATGCAATTTCTAGTATTAATACTTTTGATTTTGAAAATCTGTACACTACTACTTCACATGCACAGATTATTGAAATTTATAGTGGCGTTTTCGATAAATATTTATTTATTGAAAATATTGATAAATCTTATTGGTTGGATATTTGTAGGTTTAATCTTTTTGAGAATGTACTTTTTAATGGTCTGGATTTTTAGAAACAAATTTTTGGAATTCCACAAGGCAATTCCTTTTCTGTTGCTTTTGCTAATATTTTTTTACATTTTTTAAGCTAAATTTCTTGAGTTTAATGATTTTAATGCTTTTAAATATATTGATGATTTATTTTTATTTAATTGTGATAATTATGATTTTATTTTTAGTATTTATCCTAAAGATTTGGTTTTGAAAAAAACTAATGAAGATTGCGTAAAGATTGAATATTTAGATTTTAAAATTTAGATTGTTGATAAAAAAATTAAAATTGGTGTTTCTGGTAAACAAAAGACTTTTAAATTTAAAGTTATTTTTTTTTTGTAATTTTAATACTAATTTGTGCAGTAAAATTTTCAAAAATTTAGTTTTTTCTCAATTGTTTAGAATTAAAGAAATTTGTTTTCAGGAGGCAACAAATAATTTTTTGAGAAATAATGATTTTCCTTATTTACTGTAATGTTAAATCTTTAATTAGGAAAATGATAGAGAAATATTAGTTTATTATTTCGTTCTTTTAACTGGGCGAAATTAAAGTCTTGATTGAGCAGCCTCAGTTAAATATTATATTAATCTGCTGCACTATCTTTACCTTTCCTATCCTTTTTTTCTTTCTACTGTGCATTTTAATACGGGGAGGTGTTTCTTTTATTTCAAATGTTTCTTTTACATTGAGTTAGTTTCATGAATTTTCTGTTTGACTACTTAACTGTGAATTTTATTATTCTCATTTTTGTATTTTATTCTCATGATTTTGTTTAAAATGTTTTCTTCTGATTTGATTTTATGTATTTCTTCCTGGACTTTTGCAAAACCTTCGGGGTACTGAGAGAGCAAATTTTGACATTTGTCTGGCTCTCAATATAGAAAAGGTTTTGTTTTTATGGCTTCCGGAGCTGGTACCCCCTGAAGACGTCAGCTTCGGTAGCCGTATTTTTATTCCCATTGTTTTCTTTATTGCTTCAATTATTCTCTCTTATGAAAATTCTGCTGGTTTGCGCGTTTCTTTCTAAGGAAGTTCTGTTCTTATAGAATTAAATATTTTGTATTCTTTTCCTTAACTCTTGTAATGCACACTCATATATTTTGCTCCTTTGATTTATTTTAATTAATGCTGGAAATACAATTCTGTTAAAATTGTTTCAATAGTAACTTACAATTCTATTATAAATTATAGTAAAATGTAGTTCATTATTCATGTAAAGTTATTGTAGAGTGCATTATTTTCACAGAGTGCCTACTAACACCTCTCATATAGCATTTTAATATGATACCATTTTTGTTGTGTATAATGAGCTTTAGATACAGGATATAAGTTTTAAAACTTAATGTTTTTAATTGTGTAAAAGATAATTATTGTAACATCTTTAAGAACAGATGTCAGTAAACACATTTGCACTAAACATTTCACATAGCAGCCAACTCTATTGTATTTTACCAGATTCTCCTGATCTACTGGTTCATTAAAAATTCTTCTAGTTTTTGTATATTTAAGAATAACCCTAAAACTTAGTAAGTTTTCAAAAAAAAAAAAAAAAAAAAAAAAAACACCCGGTGACCCTAATCCAGCTCGTTCGCAGGGTTTTTGAACTTTAATCATGAGAGCTGTATTAAGATCATGGTTGTGTGTGTGGTCACTCCTGTGTTGCTATTAGCAGTCGAGAGTGCAGGATCCCGTTGTGTGTCAATGAGACTGAGTTGCAACGACGCTAGGAGGACGACGACGCAGTTACAAATAGCAAGTCAACTGTTCAATTTGCACCATCTATCGAAGTAACAGTAATCATATCACGTCCGGGTCACCAATGGGGAGAAAGTCCATTAGACAATGCCCAAATTCAGCTATCAAAAGGTACCTCAAGATGGAATCAAGTTAGCATGCCTTATATACTAGTGAATTGATGTTTAATAATCGTAGTGGTAATTACGCCACAACACAAAATCTAAAACGTTTAACAAATGTAAAGAGACTAAAATTAAATAAAGGTAATTAAAGAACATTTAAATTCTTCCATTTCTTGCAATTGGTCATTTGACTCATTAGAAATTAAACAAAGAATTTGGAGCAAAAAGTTTATTTTAAATAAAAACTGTGCATAACGATCTGACAATAACGCTACATAAATTAATTTATTAACGTTAATTAACGAAAGGGAAACCAAATTAATTATCATGGAAACAAAGTTGAAATACGTGCAAGTAAAGAATGCATGGGAGGAAAATATAAATACCAAATAAGAGATATTGTGGTAAAAGCATAACACTAAAAGCCATTTCAAAATTTTTCGGTAAGTAACTCAACACTTATATCCAGCAAAGCCCCAAATCTCTTTTATTGACAAGAATATTGTAAGTATTCTCGATCTTGAGAACATTGCAGATATTCCTGTCGATCTTTTTTTCACGAAAATATTTTTTTTTTCTTCGCGATTTCGTTCCAGCATTTTCGCTTTAAATTACGTCATCGATGCTCTTGGTGCTAAAATTCGCTTAGCAATATTCATTTCAGCTGACTAAAAGAGTAGGGGGTTGTTTAAAGTACAGCATTCAAGGCAGTGCATTAATTATAATATTATATTCTATCTCTGAAAAATGACAGTTAAACTAATACTCTGAAAATAACGTTTCTTGCGCCAGTAGTAAGATAAACCACAAAATTAAGGTAAACTAGAAAACTTGCTTTTCTCTGCCACCGGGAAGATAGGACTTTCTTTTTCTCCTGTGGATTCCTATTATCTACGCATTGATCAAAACAAATTCAAACTTTTTAGTTAACACCTCTATTCAGTGGCAACAGGAAGATTCTTTGCTTTCGTTGTTGTAGTTGTCGGCTGCTATTTATTATGTCGGAAAACGTGGTTGAAGCTGTTTTTAATAAAATGAATATCGGCGATCAAGATAAGGCATGATTAATTTTAAAATTATATTTCTGTTTTATCAAAATCGTTTTCAATGTTGCTTTCTTTCAGTCGTTTATTGAAGTTAAAGAAGTTCATAAAATGTCATTTAGGATCTTGCCGCTACATGGTTCGTAGGAATAAACTATGAATCAGTGTGGTTATTTTATATGTTTACATATTTATATTTATAGTCGATGTATGTTTATGTCTATCATTTAATTTTTATATAGTTCTTTTTTTCTTATACAAGTAAGAAATATTTTCATCAATCAATATTCTAGGAAGTGATGTAACTTTTTCTCAGTATTGCAATTCTTTTTGACGTTTTTGTTAAGAATTTTCATTTTCTCTTTATTGATAAATGTATATTTTTTTTTACTAGGCCTCCCAGCCAAAGCCCCAGAAAATAATTTCAGAGGTAAGTAAAAAAGTTTACTTAGTAATTTTGTTATGATTGATTTATTATTATCTAAATATAAACACACAAAGAAATCCTGGGTGCTTGTTTGCCACAATCATTAAAATCGTAGCTGTCGCCAATTCAATTAGCAAATCTTCTCATTATGCAAGGTGCTTTCAATATAAATGTAAACAATAACAATCTCGAGCTCCATATTGCTTGTCTAAGATAGGTCTGGAGCAGTGACTATGGTAACGAGGTATGATTTTTTCAAGTAGGTGTGCTGGGTCCCTATTTAGGACTGGTTTCGGCGATAGAAAAGGAGACCTCTTCATCGAAGCTACCCTCCCTAAAATGCCCTCTTCGTGTTTCCATACAGTGTTTTCACTACAGCGCGAGAACGCGAGAATCTCGCATATTTTTTTCCTTTCTCGCAATAAAAAATGATTAACGCGAGAAGTTCTCGCACTCTATTAATCAATTTCAAAATGCACGAATTTTGGAAAAAATTTCGTCTTTTGCAATTTTGAATAAATTCCGTTTCACTTTTCTTCCTTGATCTTTCATTATTTTGAACATATTATTTTCACAGAGT
>NC_092206.1:96848128-96888823 GCF_043381705.1 Parasteatoda tepidariorum
CCCCCCGAACCACGGAATCCCTTTCAGAACACATTTCTCTGCAACCACGTGTTCACCGTAGGTAAGGTTTCTTCATGTAAGACGTTTGCATTTTTTGTGCATGAATGTAAGATGGACAAATACCTTGTTAAGGCGACATCTTCTACCCCGTAACGGACAATTGAAAATGAAACAAATGTCGGTAGAAGCGGTCAAAGCGAAACAAATACGGATATTTTTCAGCCAAATAAGTATAATAGCCGATGAAAAAGTAGATATAGAACATTTTCCATATGATGATGCAGCAAAAATATTCAATTAGAAGATGTGAAAAATGTATTATAATTAAAGAAATAATTTTTTTTCCAAGTCTATTTGTGTTCTTTTAATTTTTAGAAACCTCACTTAACTTTTTGAAATCTCACCCTGTTTTTGAGAAAGGGTGAGAAATTCTCTCCCATTTTTTTCTGCAATGAATACACTGCCATAGCACCAGACTGCCACAGACATTGTGGCGGGAAGAGTACCTATCTTAGACAAGCAGTACCTGCTCTAGTTCCGGTTAGAAAGTTTGCGACTGCTTATTCTGCGAGGCGATATTTTCAAACAGATAATTTTGTTTTCAATAGAAGAAGTAAATTAGATAATTTCGGAGCTCAAATCTGACGTATTTCATAAGATATTAATGTTATTAAGTAATTTTAGTGAGTTTGAAGTGAAAAATTGTTTTAGTTATTTATAGATATATTGTTAAAAAAGGTGACATGGTTGCTTGATTTTGAATAACTCGCTTTTTTGGCAGTCCTGATTTGGCTTCTATCCATTTGTTCATGTTGCAAGCTGTGCACCATCTTACGTTAGTGTTGGCACCTTTAGCATTGTAAACAAAAGTAATAAGTAATCAAATACCACGTTTGCTAGAAACTCAAAACACAATTATCACATTGTGAGCTAAATGGCTTTAAAATGCACCAGAAACAGTGATCCAGATGTATAGGCGGCATGGAGCTTGCAGCGTTCCCTAGTGTAGAAAGCACCATCCATTGCACAAGCTTATTTTTCTATTTGTGGCATGCATAGAAATATCACATTTTAGCAGTTCCGTTGATATAAATATATCTATTTGTGGCATGCAATCAAAGTTTGCAGGTTGGTGATGCATGGTAATTTTTGATTTGAGCAATGGCTCTAAGCTATTGTGTGAAATGATTAAAACTTATAGTGAACTTTCAAGGCCTAAAACCCTTAAAAAATTAAGGATATTTCTGTATCTTAATTTGTGGCACCAGCTACAATTGCCAAAGGCTTGACTTAATAATTACTAAGGCTATTTTGAATTTGAAAATTTAAAAAGAAAAATCTGCAGAGATTTTCCTAGGGCATGTTCATGAGTTAAAACCTTCAAATTCGACATATTCTGCAATATTTTATAGTTTCTATCAGGTTACTTCCCATCATTTTAGCGTAGATCACAATGCAGAAATATTCCCAAATTTGATCACTCTCTTTGATACAGACAGATATTAAAAATTTTCTATAAAAACTGATTTCATTCTTACATTATAAATGTTGCAAATTATTTGTACTAGCTCTCACTTAAAATATGAGACTTTATCACTGTTTATTTTAGAATGTTGTGTTGTGATAACCAGCACAATATGTATCTTGGATATCAGTACATGTTTGTAATGATGTCCAATAATTTTTCTTTCTTTTAAACTTATTGTATAAAATTTTTGACTTCTAATGCAAAGAAAAAATTGTTATAATAATTATTCTCTTTTGCTCAAAAACTAAAGATAGTAAACCTATATTGATCAATATAAAATTACTTACCATTTTGTAATGTATTGTCAACATGCTGCAACAGTGCATTAATGTATCATTAATTAAAATAAAAATGAAATTTTCTGCTTTTGAACTTAAAACTTCACATTTTATAATAAAAATATGTTTTATTAAATATAGCATGGCACTTCAAAATAAGCTTTTGTTCCTATCGAGTGCCCCATTTAAATCAGAAGTAGCCGATGTATGATATATAATATAGTTAAGTATAGTAAAAATAGTAATTTTCATTTTGAATAAGAAGGTTTTATGTTAAGTCCAACTTAAGAACACAAATATTTCAAGTAATAAGTTTTTTTTTAAATATGTAGGTACACATATAAATTTTTTCATCAACATAATTATAATTTATAATTTTGTTTTTTTGGTGATTGAATTTATTTTTTATTTTTATCTTTAAAAATCTTTTCATCTTTTTTTGATAAATTACTTTTATTTTATTTTTTATATTATGGCATAGTTAGTTGTCTCATTTATTGATTTTAGAAATAACTGTTTGTTGTGGAAGAAGATAATTTAATTATAAATAATATGTTCTAATTTGTCTCAGCTGAAACCTTGGCCTCAGTTTATAGAAGAAAGAATACAGATGTGGGATAAGCTGTATGCAAAATATCAAGAAGAATTAGCCAGTAAAACACCAGAGGATATTAAAATAACATTACCTGATGGAAAAGTCGTTGATGGACAGTCATGGAGAACTACACCATATCAAGTAGCTCAAGGAATTAGGTAGCAATCTTAATGTTAATTTTAAATCCAGTAAACTTAAGATTTGCCATTAGCTAGGTTGTATTTTTGATGTCAAAGTTTGAACTTAAATATAACAAAACTGGTCCAAATTTTCAGAAACATTGCAAGTTTGGTAGTTAGCAAATAGCAGACCTGTATGATATACACAAATGCTGTTCGTAAAACATTTGTCACCATCGCAGAAATATAAATAAAGAAAATAAAGAAAAAGTATATAAAACTGTCTCTTTATAATTTGTCTTTTTCAAATTACCAGGAAAAGAGATTTGATTTTATGTTTTTTCCTACCAATTCTTAAGTTATTTAAATTTACATTCACGTGATTTAAAATCACACATCACAATTCCTATTTATGCCGTCTATGATTGCACATTGTGTTTAATTTTTTCAGAATTTTATATCAAATATTGCAGTTTGTATTCAAAAATTTTCATATTCAAAAATTATGCATCAAAATCTGCATTCACTTGACTTTAACGAGATTCATAAGATTTGTATTTACATAATTTTAAAATCAAACATAGTGATTGGCATTCACACGATTTTAAAATTACACATTGAGATTCATATTTACATGATTTTTAAATTAGATGTCAAGATTCGTATTCACATAACTTAAAAGTCACACATTAAGATTCATTTTTACACAGTTTAAATAAATAAATAAATAAAATCTTGCAGTATTTTTATTAAAATGTTGAAAACATTCTTTGGATAAAATGTTTCCTACTTATACTTTTTTCTTGCTTTTCAATTATTTAAGAAGTGTTTTTGCACATAAAATTTTTGGATTTCCTTTTTCAGCATTTTTTTTTTTACCAAACTCATCCTTGTGGTATGAATCAATGTAAAGCTCTATAAAAATGAAACATTTTTGAAAAAAAAAAATTTATTTTTAAACGATAGTTTAAGTGATGGGTTTACCTAAAGGAGGTAGCAACAAAAGGATCAAAACTGTTAGTTACAAGAGTTAATTAATATGTGCAGAAAGTTTTTTTAATTAAGATTTTGTATTTGTGTAAAGTTTTTAATTTTATCTAACTCTGGCAGTAACTATTCAAAATAAGTAATAATACAGGGTGCGTAGCGTTTGTAAAAAGTACTTAAAGGTGCTTTTTTGTGGATTTCGTTTTTAAAAGCTTTTAAAGGTGCTTTTTTCAGCTGGTGTTTTTGAAAAGTGCTTTTTTTTCGAATAATTTTTTTTCTTCCCTTCAGTGATATCTCCTGGATCCCATGCATTTCACAAAATATGGGGAGTTAGCTACGTAATTATTCACGCGGACTTCATGTCGTACCCACGTTATGACTTGCGCATGCGCGCACACTTGAAACAGAAACCAGAGTGCTCCAATTCGGATAGAGAGTATCAGATCCTTATGAAATGTTTTTCTTTTTAATTTATTTTAATTTTGTTCTTGTTTATTTTATTTTACTTCTAACACTTTTTTTGACGTAGGGGGTAAGGGTACTTTTGTTCTGAGTTCAGGGTCAAGTTGAATTCACTCGGTGATGTGGGAAAGTACTGATTGTTTTGATTTACGCCCGTTTCTTTTTGGGTTTTTTTTTTAACGCTAAAACTGTTTATAAAAAGTTTTTGTTTTTCAATAATATCATTGATTGAATATGAATTTTTTGAGTGCTTGAAAACTTTTGTAAAGTGCTTGAAAAGTTTTTAAAAAGTGCTTATTTTTGATTCAAAGATTTGGCTACGCACCCTGTAATAGTGTTTATACCAAGGGTAAGATTTCTTCGGAAACCCTTTTCTCCTAGACACTAAAAGAAAGAGGGGGGAACAGAAAAAATTAGATGATGAAATGGAAAAAACTGAAATTGACCCATTACAGTTGTCAACTAATAACTATTCAAATACCAGTTCAACTTTTAAATGAAGAAAGTTTAATATAATTCAATATCTAGTCGATTGTGTTTGCTTTTTTAAACATAACTATTTGATGGTTTTTATATGCATTTTATTTTCCTTTTTTAGTCAAGGACTTGCAGATAATGTTGTGATTGCCAAGGTCAATAATGAATTGTGGGATTTAGATCGTCCTCTCGAGAAAGACTGCAAATTGGAGTTGAAGAAATTTGACAGTGAGGAAGGTAATATTACTTTGTGTCTACTAATCAGACACTGACCAAGATTTCTAGGAATCATACCAAATTTTGAAAATTCTAAGATTTGACCTTTATTAACATCCTTTTTTAAAATGTTTGGAAATCTATTTTATTTTAATTTCTATAGCCTTTGATGTCTTTTTTTTTTTTACTCTACATCCACCCCATCACATTTTTCCTTTTACCTTCAGCCTGCTTAACTATCTTGTTCAATCTTGTATTCGCCCTCAATCTTGTATTCGTCAATCTTGTATTCAATCTTGTATTCGTCAATCCTCTTTTCCTTACATCATGTTTTTTTTAAATCTCTGTATTCTTCTCCTCCTTTGATATGTTTTTTTTAAACACTAATTAAAGTGCTTCATTATTCTATTTAAACCATCATATGTTTATGTCACATTAGTTTTTTTTTCTTTCATGTTTTAACTTCTGTAAATTGAAGATTACATTGTATAAAGGTTATTTTTAAAAAACTGCAGTGGGTTAAAAGATACTACAACCTATTTATTTATTCATTTCTTAAGTTGTATTTTTAAACAAACCAAAATTTTGATCTAGTTTGCAAAAAAAGCAAAATAAATAATTGTAAATCATTATATATTTTGATTAGTAAATTATGCTAAATTGAAAAGCTTAATTTTTAAACATAATCCCAAGTTTTAATTATTATAGAAAAAGTATTAAACTGCTTTATGGTTTCTGAATTGCTGCTGTAAAATTTAAAAAAAGAAGGAAATATTATACAAATTTCTTCTTTAAAGCATTGAAAATGTTACAAAAAAAGTATATGCTGTTAAACTGAAAAGACTCTAAAAATTTATTCCCAGATAAGGTTTATAAGTAAATTTGTGTGGATATAGATTGATAATTTTTTCTTTTCATTCCCAAGTGATATTGCAATTGTTTCATTTATTAGGGAAGCAAGTTTTTTGGCATTCAAGTGCCCACATGATGGGAGAAGCTATGGAAAGAATCTATGGAGGGCATCTCTGCTATGGTCCTCCCATAGAATCAGGATTCTACTATGACATGTATACAGATTGTATTCCAGTCTCTAAAAATGAATATCCGGTAATAGAGAATGTAGTTAAATCAATAACTAAAGAAAAGCAGCCTTTTATAAGATTAGAAGTATCTAAGGAAGATCTTTTAGAAATGTTTAAGGTATGTCATATTATTTATTATCTGATTGATACATATATTCTTGATTTATTGCTAATTATTTTTTTATTCCTTTTATTTAGTACAACAAGTTTAAGGTTCGTATTTTAAATGAGAAAGTTAAAACTGCATCCACAACTATCTATAGGTAATTATTATTAAAATTTATATTTATATATATTTATTTATTGAAGCTTAGGTATAGTATTTATCACTTGTTTTTTGTCAGAGTTACGCTATTGCCATTATTAATAATTCGTCTTTATCAACGAAGGATTTTTTATGACTATTATCTTCTATGAAATCAGTTTTTTTGTGTTCCTAATTTATGTACTGTTTTTTAAATTATCGGTACATTCTATTATTTCTAGCTTTCGTTGATAAATAAAGAATTTTTAGGAACATTGGGTTGCAATACCTCGTGAAAGTTATAAGGTCTTGGGACAACATAATAACAGGCTACATTTTCAAATTGTTCTAGAGTTAAGTTATTTTGCTATCCTATATGGGTTTCGAAATTTTATGTAAAAATACCTAATGATGAACAATACTAAGAACCACTTTAGTGGTAAAAATATCACCTTTGAAAAAAGAGTGGTTTATAACTATTTTAATCAGAGTTCTTCAGTTCTCTCTTGATCATTATTTTTCTAAATTGATATTTATTTCTAAGCTTTTTTTGTTTCTTTCTTGTGTTTGCAATTTTAGTTATTTCAATTATAAGACTGCATCCCGATTAAAACATTGTAATTTAGGGTTGCAAACAGCAGAGTCAGTTGGCAAACCAGAGCAACTTTAGTTTTATGAACATTTTATTTATTTTTATAAGGACTTATCCAAAGTTATAAGTATTAATAATTAACATGCACACTTCGCTTAATTGACTTGCAATCAATCAAATTTTTAAATACTGAAACAAATAATTCAAATGTAATTTTTTTGTTTGCCTATATTGTTTCAATAACAAACATAATAAACTGCTTTGTCCTATTTACAAATTAATTGGCAAAATATTTTATTTTATGCACAGAAATTTAGTTTACTTACACGAGTTCTTGATTCTTGTGTGTTATTCCTCTTAATTAAGGAAAAAAAGTTTTTATTTTTCAAAGACTTGCTATTAGGCGATACTTTAATCATCAAAGGCCTGTAAAAAAAAATACTATGTAGTAACTGAAATGAAATTTTTAACCTAGAACCCAAACTGACCAGATTATAGTTTTCGAGTTGATTAAAAGGTAGAACCATGCATTGCATAATACATTTCCTTACATATTTACAAAAGCAAGATTACATAACACACTATTTGTTACATTTGTTTAACAGTAAATTATTTCACCTAAATTGTTTGCCTCTTAAATAATAACATAAACATAAATTCTCACCACTAAAACAGGAGATACCATTTATGCTCTATTAGCACACTGGATTAGGACATTGTTTACACCATTAGTAAATAGGTGACTAGTAAAGAGCTAGGGGTCACAATCTTGATTCTGACAGCAAACTAAACGACCAGCTTGTTTGCATGGCTTGGTGGATATTAAATCGGTCGTGGTAGAAAGCTCTCTTGTTGGTGTGAAGATTTTGAATGAAGAGTAGTCGCTCAGGCATTGTCCACTTACAAAATTATGTGGCGTTTCTACCGTCTCTGTTAGGAGATAAAAAGTTGAAAAAAAATTAGCATAATAGGGTGGTGCAAGAAAAAACATGCTCACCTCATTGATGTCAATATTCCATTTATGAAATTAGTGTTACTGTAGATTTTCTGTTCTGTAGTGCCTAAATGTGTCACCTTTTATTCCTCCTGACTCCCCATTTACACCAGGCCTGACATCAGACATATGATGTCACAAGAGGAACAAAAATAAGATTTTCACCTCCGATTCTCCTAGCTTTCTGGCAAGCATTGTTGAGTCGAGACAACTTTGTTTCAGGGTGGAATTTATGCACATGATGATTGGGTCTTTGCATCACTGTGTTATTTTTCACCTTGCAATGTCTTAACTTCTGGAATGGTGTAAATGGGAAAAGACTTTTTTCAGGAATGTGGTGTCAGAAGACTGCTTTCAGTCACCTATTTCCAGCCCTCTCGCAAAAGGGGTGTAATAAAACCCATTTCCCCCCTTTAATTCAATGAGAAAATTTTATATTGAGGAAAATTATGGCATACATCATTAAGGTCTTATTATGATTATTTATTTTTTTCCCTTTCCATTTCAATAATTTGTTTTAAATGTTTTGTCTCTCTTTTTAGGTGTGGTCCATTGATTGATTTATGTAGGGGTCCCCATGTGAGGCACACAGGAAAAGTGAAAGCATTACAAATTGTGAAGGTAATGAAGATTTATTTTATTCTATTCTTATAAGTAGAAATTTTTTAGATATTTAACTTATCTCTGAGGTATTTTTACTAGCTGGTTTAAAGTCATTGGTTGAGGCAGGTTATAATACTTAAATAGCACATTTTTTATAAATTAAAAATTATTACAGAATTCTGCAACCTACTGGGAAGGTAAACAAGATGCTGAATCACTCCAGAGGGTCTATGGAATCTCATTTCCTGATAGCAAGCAGTTAAAAGAATGGCAGAAATTCCAAGAAGAAGCTGCCAAACGTGACCACAGAAAAATTGGAAGGGTAATATATTTTTTATTCAATATAAGAATTTGCATTTTACTTTTATACAAAATAGTTTTTAATTTTATTTGCCTCATGGTAATATTTCAAAAATTATTAGATGGTTTTAGGCGATATTATGTAATGTTTATTTCAGTTTAATACATAATTTGTTAAATTGCCATCGATAGATCTTTTTTTTATTTTAATCCTTTTGCTTTTTATAATAAGCACTTTATAAATTATTCAATTCGTTTTTGTATTAGAAATTGTATATTTGTTTTCATAGATACAAAACTTTATTTTGTCTTAGTGTGAAATTGTTAATTTTATAATTTTCTATTGTTTAGCTTTGTATCAAGTTTCTCGTGTATTACTTCAGGGATTATGCTTACTTTCTTGGCTCAATAAAATAGATATTTTTTTTTTTATTAAAAGTAATAATAAAGTAATAATAATAACCTGATTTTTATTTATTTGTATAAAGTATGTCTAAATAGATTATTAAAAGTTTTTACATTAAAATATTGTGATTCATTGGGGGAAACTTGATCAGATTCCTCAATAAGTACTCTGTGATGACTATCTTTTCAAAATTCTCATTATTCAGGGAATATTGTAATGAGAATTATCAAGGAATTTGATTTTTTCAGGAAACATATAATTTTTTGCATATATCCATAAACATAGCTTTTTGATTATATATGGATACATATAATTAAAACCTAGGAAATTCATGCAACAAGCCAAAAATCATTTTTAGAATTCACAGTAACAAAGCAATTGATTGGATACAAAGCTGAAGCAAATACAATATGTATTGCAATTATTAAGTAAAAATGTTAAGAGAAAGACTAAAAAGTGTCTATGAGTAACAAAAGTGTGAGCTGGAATAACAATATATTTTTACTTTTACATTTCTTGAGGCTTAAATTATCCTCATAATTTTTTGTTTCTTTATTGTAGGAACAGGAGCTGTTTTTCTTTCATGAACTCAGTCCGGGAAGCTGTTTTTTCCAACCAAGGGGTGCACATATTTATAATGAGCTTATAGCTTTCATTAGAGTAAGATATTTAGTTTTCTTGATAACTAAAGAAAAAAGTCTTAAAACTGCTAAGTGCATTACAGGACAATATGAAATCTTTGCCAAACAACTTAGGTCCTAAGTTGCAAAGAAAATTTTAAATACTGCTAGTTATTTTTTTTTTCATTACTTATATATTTATTTAGATATATTTAGTTTTTTAACTAATGAAGTTTCCTTTTTATTTGGATGCAATTATTTGTCTTTTTAAAATAATGGTCATGAATTTAAAGTGGTTAATTATTATTATTATTATATATATATATATATTTTTGATGATAACCACAAAGCATTTGTAATTATCTTAAATCTTGTTATAGAGCATCAAATATAATTTTGTTTGCGAGTTAAATATTTTACTGTGTGTCAGTGCTTGTCAGGTTGAGAAAAGATGAACTTTAAATTTCATGCAAATTCACAAAACCTTAAAATATTTTCTAAAGTGACTTATTATACCAATTTTTGTTGTTGCAAAAGTAAAAGTAACATGAGGATAAATAAGTTTTTATTAAAATATTCCTAAAAAACAGTTTAGGATTGGTAATTAATATATTAATAAGGAATATTAATTTTGTTTTCCTAGTAGTAAAGTAATTCACTATTTTGAAAATAAGCTAAAATATTTTGATTTTTCTGACATTTTTTGATTTTTATGAAAATGGTACAAAATTATAGATGAGAAATTATTGTAATTTTTAAGGAAGAGTACAAAAAGAGAGGTTTTCAAGAAGTTGTGTCACCAAATGTGTATAACAGTAAACTCTGGGAAACTTCCGGGCACTGGCAACATTATTCAGTAAGTATAGTTTTCAAATGTGTTTGCAATTCATTAAATGCCATTTCTTTTTTAAACTTACTTATGCTATACTTTGAAGCGTTATGTTCAATAATAATTGTTTTGAATTTTTATTTCTTTGAAATAAATGCATAGTAAAAGAGCAAAGAATACTTTTACATATAGTTTACTTATTTAACTGTACTAAGCTTTATTATTAAAAAAACTCTTATTGATGTTATGTTTTGGCAATTTTTTTTATATTTTAAATAATTTTTGAATTTTTAGATTTTTATGTTTTCTTTTTAAAATTTATTTATTTTTTGACAGGAAAACATGTTTTCCTTTGAAGTTGAAAAGCAAACCTTTGCATTGAAGCCAATGAATTGCCCTGGACATTGGTAAGTAGCAAGTTTTCATATTAACACTTAAATTATTTCAATATGCAGTTAACAAAATATATTATAAAAAGTTTAAAATGACCCAAAATTATTATTTCCACATTTAAGTATTTTAGTAAAGCCATTATGGAAATTTTTTTCCATCCTATATTTTTATTATTTGCATGAAATTTTTTACTACTCGTGATAATACTAGCAATTTTGTTACATAGTATATTTGACAGATATTTTATATTTATAATTGTCGATAAAGATTGCATTATTTAATAATTATATATTGTATTTGATAATTGCAGATATTACTTGCAACATTATTTTATTCAGTATTTATTGTTGTCAATAATAAATTCACTTGCATTATGATTCACAAAAATAATCAAATATTTAATTCTTATTGTAAGACATAAAGTTTATAATGCATCAAAAGACTCTATTTTGCAATTTTGTTATCTTGACGTTAAAAAATATTAATATTTTACAAAATATTGATGCATAGTCCCTCTTATTTTTTTACTGTAAATTAACTAGTTGAGTAATAATAATTCATTATATTATCCAATTGAAGAAATTTTTACTTAGATTTTCGAGTTTAAAGAGTTCGCTTTACATTTCAGTCTCATATTTGACCACCGTCCACGTTCATGGAGAGAATTGCCACTAAGACTAGCTGACTTTGGCGTGTTGCATCGAAATGAGATATCTGGTGCTTTAACAGGACTGACAAGAGTTAGAAGGTTTCAGCAGGATGATGCACATATCTTTTGTGCTCCTGAGCAGGTATAAATAAAAACACTTCTTTTATTTCTAAAGATCTTTTTACTTACTTATTATGCAATAATAAAGTTTATTTATCACTTAATTTAAAGGTCTAATAATGTATGTTTTACTTAAAATGGTTTTCTTTTTTATTGAAAACAAAATGTAAATTTTTAATAAAAAAAGGTTTTATTTTACTGTAGATATACCTCAAAAAATTTAATTTTTTTATACAAATAGAGAGTCAAGAATTGTGATGCAATTAATTGCTAAAAAAAGTTTAATTAAATTTTCTTTTATAATAATTTTGCAAAACACATTTTTTTTTTTTTTTTTTTTTTTTTTTTTTTTTTTTTTTTTTTTTTTTTTTTTTTNTCAGGAGCTTTTTTTATTTATTTATTTTTTTTTTTATAACCGTCGTTGAACAGCCGACCCAATTTCATGGGTTCACGACTATTTACGTTCAACTCCGTAGCCTTGTAATTTTGAACCAATCCAGAAGACAAGGAAACTCCTGGATCAGTACCCTCAGAGGTATTGATTTGTTGTGGGAACATGGAGGACTTTGAGACTCGACAGATTTAGCGTGCATCAGTCACCATTTACTACACGGGGAGTCTTTGGCCGGCGAGGATCGAACCCACGACCTCTTGGATATGGGCCCAGCGCTCTACCGACCAGGCTATCCCGGCCCTACATTTTTTTTATTGAAATTTTTTTACTCTTATTGCCAAATTATCCTCCCCAATCAATAAATGTAAACGATTTTAATATTTAATGAGACAGTTGAAATGAGCCTGGATTAAATGTAAGCCCAGTACTTATATTATTTTCGTTTTATATAACTTTTAATTTAGCTTTGCTTAAGGAAATTTTCTTAAGTGTTATATTACAAAATATAATTTCATTAATTTCCTAGAGAATTGTATTTAGTTGAAGACAATCCCATAGTTATTGTTTACTTCAAATATGTTTTCTCTTTTTTACTTTAACCCTATTCTCAAACCACATCTTCAAAATAATTTTAAGCAACTTTTCTGACACAAGTACTTGATGACTTGATGAATTACTATTACAAGTACTTGATGACTTACTATTACTTCAGTTTGAGAAAATTTTTTGCTCTCTTTAACAATAAATTCTTAAGGCAGGGAGAAGTACGCCCCCCTCAATAATTAGAAATCTCTAAAAGTCCCCCATAATATTTCAGACAAATAAAGAAAATTTTCGCAAGTCATCATCGATTTAAGTTCTCCAAGTTAAAAACAAGAAAGAGATCAAAATATTTATTTTTTTGTTACAGATATTCAGTAGATATAAGATTTTTTTCTTTGTCTGTGAAATTTTGGTGATCTATCATGACTGTTTATTTTAATTTTGTCCTACTCTAATAATGGGCACTGGTGAGGCATATGTTAGTATTATTTTCATATTTATCTACTTTAATTATATTTTTATTAACTAATTGCTTTTTTATTTATATATTTGTTTTTTATGTGTAAATTGATAGTTATATTTCTTATAAAATGATATACTCGTTTTTTATTTGAAAAATATCAGTATTTAAAAATAGTGTCAATTTTATCAATGTTTTTTGCTAACAACAAAGGTAAAATTATGTAATTTTATACATATCACTTGTAATTTAAAATCTTAGAATAAAATACATATGTTCCCTAATTTTGGGCAGAAGATAAACTACTATTTCATTCAGGGTTCGTTCATTTAAATCAAGATTTAAATTAATATTTTTTTAATTAACAAAAATCTTCAATTTAATTAATTAATTTTTTAAAAGGAGTTTTTGGAACCTTGAAGAAATCTCAAAACCTACCTAAAATTATGTGGCTGCTCAATTTTTTATTGGTCTTTAGTTTTGAAGTATATTGTAAATCTAATAGGTTTCAATTAGCAAATATGTAATGATTGAAATTTTTAAGTTGACATTTTAAATATTTTTTCAATCACTGATTTTTTCAGAATGCGAATAACGAACAAACCAAAGGTTTTATAAAGCTTTTTTTTTCTCCATTTCTACATTGAAAAAAGTAGTTATTGAATATAAATTTTTTTTCTCCCAGAAAATGTGATTTGTATTAAAAACTCAGCCAATGCCTAGTTTTAAAACACAATCTTAAAAACCACATTTTATTTTAATATTCCAAATTTACTTCTGAATCTTAAATTTACTTTAAATCTTAAGCTTATCCAATCTTAATCTTCTGATTTTATTTCTGGATCTTAATCTTAACCAATTATCTTAGCTTTAAAAAAAAATCTGTGTGAAGATAAATTTTTTTCTTTTTAATAGTGTGATCTATAGTTTAATGAAATGTTAAACATTTAGCAAGGTAAAAAACTAAGTATTTTAACATGAATAAATAATGTATATAAAGGCCCTTGTTGTTAGTCAAATATGATATCTGAGGTATTTCTTTAAAGTTGGTTATAAAAATATTAGCATAAATTTTAATTTATAATTAATGTAAGTAATTTAATTCATATTAATTATATTGAGCAAAAATGTCCTTTGGTGTGTCATTTATTATTGAATATTTCATTTTTATTTTAGATTTCTTCTGAAATCCAATCTTGTCTTGAATTTCTGAAACATGTCTATGATGTGCTAGGATTCACTTTTGAATTGAATTTGTCAACTAGACCTGAAAATTATCTTGGAGATCTAGAAGTTTGGAATGATGCAGAAAAGGTATCAGTATTATCTATTTTTACTTCTTTGTGCTTAATTCATGTCGCTCAGTTTTATTTTAATACAAAGTATACCCTTTTTTCATTTGGGCTTAAATTTATTGTTTTGTTATTACAAAAGTGATTATCATTTTCCTTTATTAAGCTTTTAATATAGTCGTCTTCCTTTAACAATTAACCAGCTTTGAGTTTTATGTATGTTTTCCTTATATTTTTGTTTATTGTGTGAAGCAATTTTTTTGTAATTTTGATTTCAAATATTTTTCCAGCAATTAACAGAAAGTTTAGATGCTTTTGGTCAATCATGGACTTTAAATCCTGGAGACGGTGCATTTTATGGCCCTAAAGTAAGTTTTAAATTTCGTTATACTAAATATACAAATTATCTCTTCTTTATGATTTTGTTATAGTAAATAATATAAAATAAAAAAAGTAGATTTTATTAAAAAAATTAAGCTAGGTTTACGAAATTTTATGCAGTTATTGGAAATAAAAACCAAAGTAATCAATGTGAGTTACAAGCTTATTGCTTAATTTTCTGGTGTTGGGTTTTAAAAAGTACTTGTTTTCTTTCATAATGGTCCTTCTTTCCCGGTCCTTCAAGCATCTAAAAACTTTATAGCCAAGTTTGAAAAAGTTGCTAAGCATGAAAAATTGCATGAACTGAACACCTAAAATTACAAAATAATCCTAAGTATTTGAGAAATTTAAGAGAAACCTAAAAAACTGAAAGTGTCTGTTCTGTTATTGTAGTATAGTGAGTGTACATGTGTTTATGAGATGTATTAATTAAGCAATTGTATTTTTAAATATTGGCTAAGTAAAATTCTTAGCTCAGTAGAACCTCTATTAATCGTTTCTCGTGGCACCACTCTCACGCACTTCCTCACACATACGGGAATGCAACCAATATAAAATAATGATGCAAAATGTATGAAAAATAACAAAGAAATAATGGTGTTGGAAAAAATAATAAATTTACAATAAGAATAAAAAGAATTTAATTGAAAAACTTTATGTATTTAATGCATACAATTTTACAATGCAAAAGAAAGACGAATAGACACATTTCTTTCATTCAGATATTTCAAAATTTTGATTTGAACTTGCTGCTTTCTTCTCAGCACGAACAATTAATTTGTGGGATTTAGAAAAGATTACTGTTCATTTTCTCTAGGATCGCAGGAGTATATTAGGTTCCTCACTGTTTTAAATGCTTTATAGCCTTCTGCTGTTGTTTTGGCAGTTATCAGCAATTGTTTTGGTTCTCTTCATCGGTATCTCTTTCCTCGTCTTCAGCGCTCTTGCGCCTGGACAACTTTATTTTAGGACACTTTCTTGAGATGAAGCGGTAGTGAAAGGAATTATGCTATTGAGTGAGGATTTTGCACCACCAAGCCTAAGTTTAGAAAAAAATAATAATAAAGTTTTAGTCTTACCTAATTTTTGATACCATTTTAGATTATTACATAATCTGTCATATACATTTAAACTATACTACAATAATGCTTTTCCTTCAATTTACATAAAAATGTGTAAAGAAACATTAATATACTTTCAAATTATTTAAAAATATACGCAAAGGCTGTTGACAAGAAGAAATAACAAAATTTAAAATAAAGACTGAGTGTGGAAAATCTTGAAGCACAGAGAAACGCAAAGTCCTCTATTGCATGATTTGCAAGCATAAAATATTTGCTGTGTTTTCTTTCTTTCAGCACTATTTGTGAAGAAACTATGCTCTTTTTATGGCTTTCTTCTACCTTTTTGTACTCCTAATTCTTTTTATCATACGAGTATATTCATCCTTTGGTAAATAATGTTTTCTCGCCCTAATAATCTGGAATCACAGCTTTCCGAAAGAGAAGTGCGCAAAATATATCCGAAATCAAACTAAGAAAACTGATTCTAAAAGCCTAAGAGACCTCCACATAGTAGCAAAAATAGTAATAAAAAAAATCTCGGAGAGCTATCGGAAGCGAGAATGTTTATATCACGTGGAAAGTTATAGAGCTGAGCTCTGTTTGTTTGCATTGCAATTCTCCCCTCCACAACCATTGAGCAAAATGCCAAAGACAGGCAGAATATGATCAATCTGAAGGTCAAAATACTAAGACTATATTCAGTTTAAATTGAATAATTGTATTTCTGCTTAAAATGCATAGATGCACTACCTGTTCACTGGACTAGCTCTGCAATGCAAGGGTGAACCGCCCGGCTTTGAGATAAATCCGTACTAAATGCATATATGATTTACCCCCATCGCAAAGAGGTTAAATTTAAGTTGCATTTTGTACCGTGTTAATAAAATAAAGGAATAGATGACTATACAATTTAACCTGTAATCAAGTAACAGAAAGAAAGTCCTTTACTTTTTATTCTTTGCTGTGTTCTTTCAATGCAGTTTTATAGTTATTTTAAAAAGGAGTTTTAGTGAATTTCTCCCATTTATTTGTTTGCTTTTTGAAAATACGAGGGCGTTTCGAAAAGTAAAGATACAATGGATCGCATTCCTTAAAAAAAACATTTATTTAGAAAACGTCAGTTACATCTTATTAACTTGATTATTTATTATTTTTCGACATAATCACCCCCGTTATCCAAGCATTTGTTAAGTCGGTGCACAAGCTTTTGTATCCCACAGTCATAGAAGGTTGCCGCCTGTTGTTGAAACCACATTTCAACTTCATCTTTGATCTCATCAACGTCGTGGAATGATTTTCCACCAAGATGTGACTTCAGGTAAAGGAATAAATGGAAGTCGCTGGGCGCAAGGTCCGGGCTGTATGGCGGATGGTCCAATACTTGCCATTTGAATTGTTTGAGTAGTGTTTTGGTTACGAGCGCCGTGTGAGGCCGAGCGTTGTCAAGAAGCAAGCGGACTCCATTTGTCGGCATTCCCCTGCATTTGTTTTGAATTGCCCTTCGAAGACTTTTCAAAGTTTGGCAATATGCAGCAGCATTAATTGTCGTTCCGGGAGGCATAAATTCCAACAGAAGTCTGTCCCAAAAAACAGAAGCCATGATTTTTTTCGCTGAAATCGAAGTTTTGAATTTCTTGGCTTTGGGTGAATTCGAATGGCGCCATTGCATTGATTGTTGCTTGGATTCAGGTGTATGGTGATAAACCCAAGTCTCGTCACCTGTCACAATGTGATCAAGGAACTCATCACCTGCTTCTGCATAGAGTGTGAGGAAGTCGAGTGCAAAGCCCATCCTTTTCTTTTTGTGTTCTTCTGTTAACATTTTTGGAACCCAGCGCGCACACAATTTCCTGTACCCTAACTTGACAGTCACAACCTCATAAAGAGTTGTCATTGACACTTCCGGTATGATCTGGCGCAATTCTTTCAATTTGAGACGTCTATTCGCACGAATTGCTTCCTCCGTTCTCTGAAGAAGGGCATCACAGATGGCCGACCTGTTCTTTGTTCGTCATGAATATCGGTCCTACCTTCAGAGAAATGACGACACCACTTCGTTACATTTTGTCTATTCATAACGTTCCCATAAACAGAAACAATTTCTTTGTGAATATCCACTGGTCTCTGACCTTTTGCATGAAGAAAACGTATGACGGAGCGCGCTTCGCATTTGGCGGGATTCTGAATCGCCGCAGCCATTTTAAACACGACCTACTCCAACCAGAATCAACGTTGAAATGCCGAACGACCGCGAGGAGAAAGCTAACGGTTCAAGGTTAAAACCTGTGTTGCCAACTTGCTCGCCAAAACTTTTCTTTTCCTCTGGCGTACAGTGTATCTTTACTTTTCGAAACACCCTCGTAAAATAGATTAAAAATAATCTGCGGGTACTTTAATAATCTGCACTGCCTGCTGTCATACTGGGGGCTTCTGCCACCTTGTAAAATGACCATTCATGTTGGCAGCTATTTTTTTTGGATTGTTTGTTTTGATATTTAAGGATTTTAACTGACAAAATGGGATAACCTTCTTTATTTTTTTCTCATAGATTGATATTACTATAAAAGATGCATTGAAACGTTCGTTCCAGTGTGCAACAATTCAGCTGGACTTCCAGCTACCATTGCGATTCAATCTGCACTATGACAGGTTTGTGTCAATATGTATTCATCTTGCAAGTTTTTTGTGACTAAATCAGTAAAAAGTACTAATTTGTTGTTAACTTCTAGTGTATCTGGTGATAAAAGACCTGTGATAATCCACAGAGCTATATTGGGTTCTGTTGAAAGGGTAATTGCTATTTTGACTGAGAGTAATGCTGGAAAATGGTAATTTTTAAAATTTATTTTAGTTTTTTTGCAAACTGTATAATACAACACTGATGGTAATTGATATTTATTATATGGCATTTAATTCTTTAAATTTTTTTTTTGTTTTATAAATTTCGCATCGAAAATTAATATTTTGCCTTTATATTCTTTTTTTTTACTCATAAATCAAATGAATTTCGTTCAGAGACATTCATATTCTTGACAAAATCATTTATTAAATAGATGACAAAAATGGCTTTACTTAATTTGATTGTTATTATTATAAATTATGTAAAAATTGTTCTGGTAAATTATTTTACTTGGGAATGATTATTGTTAGCCTTAAAATTTATCTACTATGAAATGTCTTCAATTTTCTTCTAAGAATATTTGTAATAATGTGTTATTTCTGATTAAAAAAATTCTTTATTTCTTTTTGAAATGTGTGACAAATTCGTTTCTTCTCCACCTTTGAAAAATATTGATAAATAAATATTTTAAACTTCCATTTTTGTTGCTAACTAAAACTTTTACTAGCAAACTAACATTTTGGTTCTTTGCAGTTAACCAGTTCACAAATCACACAAAAAAACTTTTTTATGATTCATAGAAACATTTTTTTTTTTTAATATTTAAAGAATCATTTTATACCTTCAAAAGTGTTTAGATCATAAAATTTTCATACATATCAATGAGGGTTTGAAGGACAGACAATAAATTACAATTTTATAAAAAGTGTTTTCGAACACCCTATGCCAAATAATATAGCAATAGCTTTGTAACTTGTTACAGTTATATGCTGTATTTCCACAAAGTTTCGTAAACCTAATTCTATTAAAGATATGGACATTTTATAAAATAAAAAGCATAATTTTTTTGTTTTGCATTCTTTTGCTATAACTCTTCTAATTCTTTTGCTATTATATTCTGTAAAATTAAACAAAATTTGTTGAACTAATATTAATTAATAAATTTTTGCTTTGAAATTTGAAAAAAAATTGGTTGAAGACTGTGCAATATATAAGTACTTAAAGTAGTTCTTTTATACAGAACATGCATGGAAAAAAGGTAAAAAAAAGTTTCTTAATTTTGTAGTGATGAAGAAAGTCCAATTTGAATAGCTTAAAAATTTAAAATTTTTCAAGCAATTTTCTTAGTAGTTTTTGTATTTTTTAAAAGAAAGCTCAAAATGATATGTGGTTTTTTACAAAAATTATTTTGTATAAGACAAAATTTAATAACTAATGATTATTACCTTACAATGAACATTCATATGCCAAAATGTGATTGAATAAGGAAAGGAGAGGAGGATTTTATATGTATGTATGTATGTATGTAGGTAGGTAGGTAAAATTCAACACATACAATACGTACGTACTTGAATTTTCAATTTGGTTTAGATCTTAAATTATTTGGTTACCTTACGCTTGTGTCTGGCTAAACAAAAAAAATACCAAATTTTTAGTTATTTTTGATGATAGGAACTGTTTAATTAATTAAATATTAAATAGATTTAAAAAAATCTGCATAAAGAAATGCATTAGCACATTGAAAAAATGTTAAATTAGCATATAATGTTGTTTCTCTTGTAAATTGAGAAGAGGTTTGCTTCTATTATAAGGTCACATCTGATTTTTGAGTGCAAAAATAAATTAAGCGTTCATCAGAAATAAGGCTTTAATCTTACATTTATTGTTAAATAATGACAATCTTTATTTGTTTTAAACAAATACAATTGCAAAAGGGAAGTATAATGATGTTATAGACTTTTTTTTTTTCTTCTATCAATTTTATTATTTTTTTTTAGTTGTTTGTTATCATTTAGTTATTTATTGTATTATTTATTTTATTTATTTTTTGTGCAGGCCTTTTTGGCTCTCACCTCGGCAATCCATTGTAGTTCCTGTTGGTGCTCCTTTTGAAGAATATGCTCGACAGGTATAATTTTTTTAACAAACTTAAGACATTTTAGCTTTACTTTTTCTTTAAGAAGAAATCTCTAGATGATATTAACTTTATCAAGATCTTTATCCATATGTACTCTATTAAATAGATTATAATATAGTTAATGTAAAAAGATAAGTGCATTTTAAAAATATCATCTTCCCAAATTTGCATTATAATTTTACTTCATATTTTTGTCTGCTTTGTATAAAAACATATTGTTAGTACCTTAATTTTAATAAATATCTTCATCATCAGTTTGAACTAAGCTGTATCCATAATCATATCACTTAGTTGACAAGACTTGAAATAATACACACATAGTTTTTCTTGTCTTAAAGATCACCTTTTATTTACCTCTATTATTTAAAGTTTGAAAAAAGAAGTGCTAATTAATATGAAATACTTAGCTATTTTCAATAACATCTATCAATCTCATCAAACGTTTTTAATTAATTCACTTCAAAAACATTTACCTCGAATAAATAAATATACTATCATATCTGAAATCTAATTCAATTTCCATGCAATTAAAAAAACTGAATACTACTTAGCTTCATTGATATAATTTAAATATATAAGAAGAGTTTTTAATTTTAATAATTATGTAAACTTAATTTTAATAATATACTTCAGAGTTTGCTGATGAAAATTCAATAACTTTTTCAAGCTTCATTAATAATTAAATATCATAAAAACTGATAATTTTTCATAAATGGATTCAATTGATTTTAATTTATACTTTATATCACTATACTCATATGAAATGTTAAGCTCTTGTGATGAAAATTTGATTTATAAAAACTTAAAAACTTCATATAAATTGAAATAAAATTATTCATAAGGTTTTAAGATTCCTAATCTCCAATGTGTTCTTCATAAGGACAGATATTTACTGCATTTTTCCATCCTAATGGAAGACATATATTTGAATACATTTCAATTTGTATATCAGAGGCGTAGTGGCTCCCAGCAATAGCTGGTCAATATGAATTGACCACAGTGCTGACTAAAAATAACCTCAATAGTAGACAGATCATGGCCTAGACTCCCCTTTCCATCAGGCGAACCGTGGAACGTTTATGTGGTTTTCCTCTCATTGTAATGCAAATGCAGGTTAGTTTTATCAAAAAGTCCTTCATGAAGGCACATTTCTCCCAATACTTTAGTTAGGAGTTCCCTTGTCTTCTGGATTGGGTCAAAATTACAAGGTTATGGGGTTGAACATTTGTAGTCGATGGTTATGGAATATAACTTATTTAAAAAAGTTAATTTATCTTATATTGTATGGATGTCTTTGTTTAAATTATATTAGTTTACAATTATTTTGCTTTTGAGGTAAATCCTACAAAAATCTTTGGAATGAAAAAACAACTTGAAAAAAAAGCTGATTTTTTTCTGAGTGGGCCCACCCACAAAAACTTGACTGTTTTTTTTTTCGGGAAGGGGAGGGGACACATTGGTTAACCCTGTCAAAATAATCTCTTTAATTCTTTTTAAATTCTATTTTTCTAATTTTATATCAAATTTTACAACCTTTCACTTTTCTTACAAATCTCATTTCTGAATAGTTGCATTTACCAAGTCCTTTGATGCATAACTAACATATAGTTTTCTATATTCCTGTCTATTTGAATTTTTTTTCCCTTCCATTATTATTTGATTGTTTCATATATTTATTCCTATATAGGTTTCTTCTGAAATCAGTAGTGCAGGCTTCATTTGTGAAATGGATGTGGATCAAGGAGATACCATGAACAAGAAAATTCGAAATGCTCAAATTGCTCAATACAATTACATTTTTGGTCAGTTTTTATTTATTTATTTTTAAATGACACTTTTCACCTGTTGCAGTGTATTTTTCTTTTTATTAATTTAAATCTTTTATTTTTGTTTCAGTTGTGGGTGAACGTGAAAAAACGTCCCATACGGTCAATGTGCGTACTAGAGATAACGAGGTTCTGGGTGAATTTAGCATATCTGATGTCATTTCAAAGTTCAAGAAACTCAAAGAGAATCGTATTCCGGATTCTAAAGAACTTAAGTTTAAGGAACTTTAAACAAACTAATTTTTTAATCACAATGAATGGAAGCTTCATCATCCAATTTATTTATCTTTGAAAACTCTTCATCATTCTTTTATTTATTGTAAAGGTTTCATTTGTAAATTTTTTGGTTATTCGGTCAAGCTATAATGTAACTTTATTTCTATTTTTTTATTTGCAACAACCACAATCTACTATTTAAATCTATAGATTCTATTTAAATAAACACTAAACCGTAGTTTAAATAAAGTTTTGAAGTTTGAAAGGCTGTTTATTTGTTGGAGTTATTTTTGTAGTGGTGATACACAGCTTCCCCCCCCCTCCAAAAATGACATTTTTCATCAAAATGTTCCTTGGTATTGTTTTCAGATAAGTTCTTCATTAAAGTTTTCATAATTTCTTTTAGATAATAGAATGATACACAGTGATTTCTTAATGCCTTCTTTGAAATAGTAATGTTTTATTCTGAAATTTCTCTTAAAAATTTTACTTTGAATTACTATTAATAGAAACTTCAAAATTTTTTAACATGTTTCTTGTCATTATACTCCCTGACTATCCTATTTTCTCTTTAATTTACCTTCTGTTCTTAAATTCAGTTATGTTATTAACAAAAAATAATGCTGGGGGGAATTTATTCTTTATTGGAAAATGATACAGCAATATTTCTGCAGATTCAAAATTTGCAACTAGTATCTTTTTTGAATACAGATCTTTTTACTTTACATGCTATTCTGTAGTAGAGAAGATTAGAACTAAAATTAACCTATTATATTTGTGTTAACCTGAATCAACCTATTGTGTCAAATTATAAAGTTGTGGCATAAGTGTTTCTATATTTAAATATATTTTTCAGAAACAAGATAATTCTGTCTGCTTCAGTCTAATAGTAATAAATTAATTTGGATTTAAAATTAATGCACAGTGCTTTTTTTTTGGGGGGGGGGGCGATCAAAGAAATATTTACCTGCTAGAAACAAATTTAAGCTACCACTTTTTTTTCTATATAGACCAAGTTGATTGGTGTCTTCAAAAAAGTAAAATTTCTCAAAGAACATTCGCAAACTCTCTTCTTTATCTTTAAAAAGAACTATTTCTATTAGAGAATTCTTGCAAGTGATCTCTGTTCTAAAAATATTAATTTAGAAATATGTAACAGTTAATGTTCACATAGAAAGTTTACTAGAGTTTTTATTTTCTTGAGGACGCTGGTCAGCTTAATGTAGACCATTTTTTTGTGGCTGGTCATTATTGGGTTAAACAGGAAATCAGAATATTCCAGGCCAGAGTTAACCACAAGTTCATTCTAGGCCAGTGTTTCCCAACCTTTTTTGTGCCATGCCCCACCTAAGCCTTTCTAAAATTCTTATGCCCCCTATGTAACATATACATAATTTTTAATATTAAAAAATTGAGTTGTTCTCAGAAACTTAAATTATAGGTTTCAAGAAAAAATCACTAGCAAATTGTTAACGAAACTCAGTAAGAAAATTTTCAAAACATATAATGAAAAACTAAAATTCAAATTCGGAAAAATTTTAATATAATCAAATTCGAAATAATTTTAAGATTTTTCTATAATAATTCAATATTTTAATTTATTGAGATCCTTACGCTTGATGCTTGCTGCACAGAGATTTTATGTTCCGATTTAGTTAGCTTCAGTCTCAAGTCTCCCTTTTTTATTGCATCCAGGCGATTTCTTTTTTTTACCAGTAAATCATTTATAGAACTAAATTCACATTCAGCTAAATATAAAGAGGGAAACTGTAACAATAGTTTTCTTGCACATTTGGTTGAATTTAGGTATTTGATTTCTGTTTCCTCACAAAGCCATGCCATCACTCCTTTTATATTAAATAAAGTTTTAAGTAACTCATTATTTTGCATTTCTGCGAGTTCTTCTTGATACTGCATATTTGATATATATCAGACAAATCGACTAACATTGACTGCATCATCCGTGTTGGAAAATCAATTTGTTTTAAATCAGAAAATGTTTCTTGTAAATCAGCCGAAAGAATTTTCAGATGATCGACCATAAAAAGTAAAGCGGTATCATTTATTTCACATTTTTGGAGCCAATGAAACTAACTGTTCAAAGTTTTTGTTGTTAATATATTTCTGACATAGGTCAATAAGAGTAATGAAACCAAATATCTTCGCTTTTGCATCAAACAGAGTTTCATTTGTTCCTTGAAGTTAATGTATTTAGTATCTCATTTAATGTATTTAGTTTTTCAAAGATAATAACTCACAAATGCTTTACGATCAACGGTTAACAGATACTTCATTTTGTCGCCTAAAAAATCGCTAAGTCACGTAATATTTATTGGCCTCAATTATTTAAGAATTTGCTTTTTCCTTTCAATTTTGGCACCGAAATCTAACATTGCATTTAAGTGGCCCGGAGCAAAAGGGTTAAACTCGTGTCCAGTCAATTTCCGAATTGCCCCCCTTAACAATCAAATTGCCCCCCAGTGGGGCGTGGGCCCCACGTTGGGAAACACTGTTCTAGGCACTATAAAGCTGTGTTTTCCACAAATAGTAAAAATTGTATTACATGAGTTTATTGGTTTTTTATTGTGTTTATAGAGTTTGTAGTTTTCCTAATGAAAAATATTTTGTCCTGATATTTTTGACTTTTGTGTGTTCGGAACAGATCATCCCTAAGAATACAAATGTAGATTAAAAAAAATAGATTTGAAGAATTTAAAGATTTGGATTTTCGATCCAACATATTTTTATTCTAAGTAATTATGCTCGTAGAAATGACAAAATTCAATAGCTCAAACAAAGGGGCTGTCTGCTAATTATATGCCTGGTTCAGGCATATAGCCTAACACACAGGATTCGTTGTTTAAACTTTTTTGGGAATTCAGTCATTCTATGTGAAAGAAAAACTCAATTAACAATTTTATATCATCAAATTTGTATGGTGGTATTCATGGGCCAAACACTTATTTAAGCAAATGCAGTAACTAATTTAGTATGGTTAAAATCTTTCACAATTCATCTCTTACATTTGATTTTAAAAATAATTGATTCCAATCAAGAATACAGTAATCATATACATATATCAAAATGAAAACACAGTGAATATGCCCCTAATATTTTGTACATAACTAATTTTAGTAGATGATATTTCAAATCATTATTTAAAAATTCTATATGATTATTGTAGAATTTTTAAATAATGAATTGGATCATCCACAAAAATTAATTATGTGCTAAAATGTTAGGGAGCATATTCACTGTGTTTTCATTTCGAGATAATTGAAACCCTACTTTAAAATTGAGTAAGAAAATCTAAAACTCAGTTACAAATTTTAATTACATATTTGTATGATGGAATAGTCACTAATTGATACTGATTTTAATGCAACAATACTATTAAAATTCTCCACGCATTGATTTGAAACTATTTTGAGCTAAGGTGGCTTCATACTGAAAGCAACACAATTTCTCTTTGTATCGATGTGTCTGTTGCAAGTATCTTCATACTGCATTGTGACAACCGATTTCACCATCCATGCTTTTTTTTAGTTTGCCTTTTTTAAAAGTAGCCTAATACATGTACACAGTTCCAAAAAAAATTATTTTTTTGAAAAATGTTCTTTAAACCACTGCAAAGCCTATGTTTTTGAAAGTTTATTTCAAAATATTTCTTATGGCAAATGAAGAGTTTTTCTATTCTTTTACATTCAAAAGCAAATAGCTTTAAATAACTTGTGTGTATGTGTTCTTTCGAATATGCTTGAATATAATCCTTGAGTTTAAGTATAATTCTTGCATCGTCAAATCTGTCGAGGTACAAAACTTGAATAGATTTTTTTTTTGAGCAGCAAAGTGTTTTTTCCCCCTCCATATTATTTAATATTAAAATAATGTATAGAAGATAATGCAAATATTCCCAAAATTTAAAAGTAAAAATTGAGATTTATACTAAATTATTAATTACCAGTCATTACCATTACAAATAAAACAGTTAAATGGCAAATTATTTTCCAGTAGTTAGTGATCACATGTTGGAACATTTATTTTACCAAAAACATTTAATTCGTACATACAGGACAGAACCAAAAACACAGCATAAATGATGAGGAATATGAGACCGACTTTCTTGTTGAACTTCCAATGTGATAGTTGGAAGACAATAACGAAAGCTACAAGTGTTAGCAGGAGTGTTGCAGTTGTGTAAGTGAGTGCGGAGCTGTACACCAAAAGATATTTCTTTTCCGATATCAGTGTCTTAATAAGCCATGGTAGTCCTAGGCAGAAGGAGATGTCAAAAGTGTTGCTTCCTACAAGATTGCTTATCGACATGTTACCATAGCCTGAAAAAGATTTTTAAATATAACATTTAATTGAGTTTGAGTGGGTTAAAGTTACAGCCATGTTTTCTTAAAAATTGTTACTCAAAACAAAATAAAACAAGATAATTTTATGAAGGGTTTAGAAGTGTTACCTGGTTTAATTTTGAAATCAGAATGCTTAAATTTGAATTTATATAATCACAGGAAAAGAATTTTTTTTTCCTTCCTATTTCAGAAGTGTAACCTTTATTCAATTTTGAAATTGGGAAGCCTGAATTTGAATTTGTAGAGTCGCAGGGGAAAAAACTTATTTTTTTGTCTGACTCAAAAAGAGTAACCTAGATTAAATTTTGAAATTGGGATGCCTAAATTTGAATTTGTTTAATCGCAGTAATTTTGTAACATAATGACAATTTGAAAAGCTGATTTTGTGTAACTAATTTTATTCTGTTCCCATTAAACTATGAGTTTCAAAGCAGTTATGAATTTCAATATCAAATAATATCACCAGTAAAATATTTTTAGAGTATTAGCTATATGCATGGACAAACGTAATAACCAGTAAAGTCCAAATTCACGCTCTTAACTAACGAATAGTTGCTGCTATAAAACTGGTGTCTAGGGATATAAAATTGGCTATACACAACAAGAAGAAATCGCTTTCACTACCATTTCGTGGAAAACTTTGATTTCTTACCCGAAAACGGTTCGAGGTATGCTATATGTAAGTGCAAAATTGTTGAGTATCATTAATTTAGTTTGATATGACACGTTTTGGAGATTAATTCTAAGAAAACAAGCTTTAAAAACGCATCTGTCTGTTCGTGGTTTATTTAAGCTTTTGGTTCACCCAATATAAATGTGTCCAGTTATCACTTCATTCTCCACCCCCCCACACACACACACACAGATCGCTATTCATATAGGAAATAGACAAATGCGCTTTTTTTTCGAAGTTCTGTCGCCAAGGAAAATAAAAAAGCCATAGTTTAAGTGTCTTACACTAAAGCAAAGCGAAGATTTTAAACTATATTTCATCTTGCCGTGAAGAATTATCTGGGATTTAGAATGAGCAAATAACTTAAATATTTTAAAAGTTAATTAACTTTTTTAAAAATCACCAATTTCGCGACATTTTTTCCATTTAAAAAAAAAGTATCTCTTATTCTCAGTTAATGCATTTTCTTATGAGCCAAGATAATGCAGCATAGGAAAAAGTGTTGAAATATTAAAAAATTAGACCATAAACGCTTTCATTTCCACAAAACTGTGGCTTTTTTCCATATTGACTTTTTGCGCCATTTTCAGAATAAGTGTAGACAGCGCTAGGTTTAAATGGGTTAAACTTGACCTAACAGTCATGAGCAAACTCACAGCAGTTATGAAAGTAGCATAGTATTAGCAAAAATGCATCATTTCATATGGTGACGGAGTCTTCCAAAAACAGGTTTAAGCATTCTTTTCTTAGCATTAGTCTCCACAAGGCGTCTATTTGTATCTCATTTATTTTGCTCTACTACTTAGCAATTCACGTTTTTCACATATTTTGTACCGTTTTCACTAAACCACGAGGATTCATCTTCTAGTGCATAACCAGATACCATTTTAAGGTTGATTTTAATACAAGAGCAACCTTTATCACAATAACCTATCAAGGTTTATAAATGATTAGCAAAAAACCATGCTAGCTAGTGAATACGGTTTTTAAATGGCACGCTGTGTGTGGAATATGCGCCGATATATATTGAATTTTTTTAACAAAAAATTTTTAATTGCAATTATTTTTTTTAAAAAGTAGTTTAAGTTACTTTAAAAATTATTAGTGAATTAAATGTCACACTAAATGAAAATAATTCTTACCATTTTTTGCAACGATTATACTGGTAATGACTTCCGGAACACTTGTACCTATGGCTAAAACAGTGAGACCAGATATGGAATCGGGAATGGAAAATGTATAACCTGAAAAAGATTTTTAAGTTATTAAATTATTATTTTTATTTATTTATCAGAGTAAATGGTTTTTGAAAGATTATGTTTACATCGAAGCTTACTTGAACTGTGTAATTTTTATATGTAGTACAATTTGAAATACCCCGGTTGAATAATCCTCGAAAAAAATTGCTATTAAAATAATTTATTTTATTTTTGGAAAAAATAAACATATTTTTGAAGAAATTTTTTTTTCATAAAAATGTAAATACTTGAGAACTGTTTATTCGCTTCATTTTAAATTTTATAAAGCAACAAAATTATATTGAACATAGGGAAAATATTTATAACTTACATAGCTGATAACTTGTACAGCCGTTGAGAAATAATTTTGGTAGTGGCAGCAACGTTAGCGAATAAACTTAAGTTGTTAATTTTAATCTTTTTTGAAATTTATCGCCACTATTCAAGACACCAATTTTTGCCTTTATCGTAGCCCGTTTCAACCTTGGGGTTGGTAGCCAGGATCAAACCTTGAATTCGTACTTACTAAAAGAAAATTTGAAGCCAAATGTAAAACTGCATTTTGCGAAGATATAAACTGAATAAAAAAAAATGTATATATGTATTTTAACAATAATTTAATGTAATAACTCCGTAATTTCTTTGGCCTCTATCTTTTTTTGTTTTGTTATAAAATATAGTTTAGGCATGAAATAATATAAAATCTCTGAATAGGAGTCAATTTTTGCACTTTCATTCTTAATTGATCATGTTCCATGTTCCGGTTCTAATGAATTCGGTTGGTGAAATAAAATTTGAAATACAAAATAATTAAATTAGATAACATACCAATTACTGTGACCATCCAGACAGCCAAATAAGAGAGAACTCCAATCCATAGAACTGCCATGAAGAATGTTACGGGAAAAAATTTGTACAACCTAGGGTTACTACTGTCAGGTATTGTGATGTAGAAAAGTAGTTTCGCTGGATACATGATTATCCAGCAGGCAAAATTTATGGGACCTCCCACAGGTAAGGTGCACAGAGAGCTACTGCCATTCCTTCCAATCTCGTCTGAAATATTCAAATAAAATATATTCCTGCTAGTTGACAGTCGAGTAAAATTCAGAAATTTCACTTGTAAGACAAGATTTTGATTTTTCTTATTCTAGAAGTATTAATTTAATCCTTTCCGGAACAACGAATTTCGATTAGAAGTCAGGTAGGACATTCTCAAGTGCGACCTAAGACTTTACATTCTAAAAGAAGGAACATACATCAGCTCTTAGTTGCTCAAAGAATAGTGGTTCTAAACGTTCAAAAGCAATTCTAATGGTTTGTAACATTTGTTAAGGTAATTAATGGTTACATTTGTTAAGGTAATGGCGCCAAATTGAACTGAAAAAATTACATGAAAAATTTAGAAGTTAAAACAGCTAAAAAAAATATTAGAACAAAGCAAGCTAAAAGCAACGGTGTAAATGGCCAATACAAAATCACTGTGGGATAAATCCTTGAAAGCTGAAATCCAGTTGATTAAAAGTCCAAGGGGTTAAAACAGTAGTAAAAGCTAAAAGTCATTCGGTAAAAAAAAAAATAAATCAGATGGCATGTTTTATTATGTTGTAATGACCAGAGTAAGCTAGTCAGGGGCTAAAATATCGTCAAGAGTTTGTTTAATGATGTTGATCGCAATTTTCCTCCCGAGCCAGTATAGCGTGCTTCGTTTCAAGATGTTCGTCTTGATTGTTGTTCACATGGACCACGAAGCGCCTGCCCGGAAGCGACTTTACACATTGTCGACTCCCGAGCACCTCCACTCGCCGCGGTTTTATTTGTCAACTGTTTCACCGCCTTATCTAGTAACCCTCACTCAGAGGCAACCCTACGCTCGCCGCAATACAGCACTCGCAAAAGTCAGAAACGAATCTTCGCGCTNTTTTAAAGCAGCTAAATTTATTCACACCTCATGTTCACTCATGCGTTTTTTAAATCGTATGTCGCAAGTGAAACATGCGCGATTTAATATTCGAAGATTTTCGCTAGAAAATTTGAAACCCGACTTGGCGAATGTAACATTGGCGAATTTCAAAATACGGTGCCAAGGAAGTGCCCGGGAGTCGACAATGTGTAAAGTCGCTGCCCGCGACCTTGGACAATCTTAAATGAGGTGAACAAGGTCTCACCTTGCTCCACAATATTGACATAATGCTATTTTTTTTAAAGGATCTTTTCTGGTAGATCCCAAACTCTCCGTGACCATTAAGAAGCTGATTAAAAAATTAGATGAGTAGGGTTCGAATCCCAGTAGTGGCTGGTCGATACAAATACGCCCCCGGCTCACATCAACAACACTGTTGACGTAAAATATCCCCAGTTGATGGGTTAAAGTCCGCATGCTGTCAGACTAACGGTGAAAGGTTTTCGTTGTTTTCCTCTCTATGTAAAGCAAATGAGGGTTAGTTCCATCAAAAAGTCCTCCATGAAGGCTAATTTCTCCCGATACTTGATCCAGGTGTTCCCTTGTCTTCTGGATTGGCTTCAAAATGACAAGGTTACGGAGTTGAACTGTGGTAGTCGTAAATCCAAAATCGGGTCAGCAGCTCAACGATGGTAATAAAATAAAAATGTACATGTCAGATGAATCGCTTAATTCTATTGAATACTTTTGGTAAAATTTTTTTGAAAATATATGCACATGCTCTTCTGTACCATACATGCTGTGTTTCTTTCAGCTTGAACATTACCATTTAGTTAACCCTTTGACACAGAATTTTTTACTAATTTAGGTCAAAATAAGTAAAAAAATGTTATATTTAGCATTTTAAATAATTTGTGGTTATGGTATACAGTATACACCAGAGTCTATTAAACCGTTAAATGTTCGTTATATCTTCCAAACACGGCTCAATTCTAAACAATAATATTTCAAATTTCCACTTATTTTCAGTTATTTAGATCGGTTATTAATTTACAAAATCAATTATTGAATAATTTTTTATTATGAAGGGCATTTTTTTAAACTATTATTTTTTAAATATAATTTAGTACAAATCTTATTTCGATAAGATTTCAGCAGATTTTTTAAGTAACTATTAGATAATTTTTATAACGAAAAATTACCAAAATATATTTTATCTTGCAATTAGAGCATCAGGAAAAATGTATATTAAAGGGACACCGGTGTCCCAACTGCGTCAAAAGGGTAAATATCCTTCTTCTTTTCAGAAGAAGGATATTGCAAGAAGTTCTCTTGTAAAAGAACTATTGCAAGGAACTTCTTGCATTATTGTAAAAGAATTCGTGTACTTTCACGAACAGAACTTTCCTATAGTCCTAATATCACTACTTCTTTTTAAGTTTTCTTAGGTACGGACGAAACCTGTATGTTCAGTACTTAACAAATACTTACGTATATATATTTTTGTTAAAAATAAAAATAAGTGAACCAACCCATTATTTCTGAAGGATAGTTTTTTAATATCGAATTCGTTCTGCTAGGTGTGATTTCCACGCTGAAACTGTCCCGATTTGAAAAACTTGCGGTTCGTGCAACTTCATCAATCTCCGGAATTATTGTTTTTCCTGAGAGCAAAGATGCGTTTTCATCTTCCCTGCAACAAACGCACCAGGTTTCTCCATTGCACTAGACAAGAACAATGATTAATTATTATTATTATTATTATTAATAATAATAATAATAATATGATTAACGAATCTGATTTTTTTTTACTTTTCCTAACTTAAATTTAATATTAGTTAAAGGTAGGGCAAACATTGGTAACTTAAATTTATGCTTGCGCGTTACTTTGTAAAAACATTGAAGGGAAAGTATAAACGAACTTCCGAACGCCTAAAAAATATCTACAACAAAAATTTTGCACATTAGCCTCTCGTACGATNATATATATATATATATTACTGTATCATAGTAAGTAAAATCGCCTTTCTATTATAAAAGTTACGAGATATTCAACAGTTAGAGAATGATACTTACATGGAAAAGATACAGAACTGGTAGTTACATGTTTGCTTTTTTTAGTGTAAACTATTCAAAACTATAACCGTTATACTATTTATATTTTGCGGAAAAAATATCATTTAGCTGACGCTTTCGTTGCGCCCCCCTCTATTATTTCGTAGTTAATTAAAGCAAGCATGGTTTCTTATATTTTATGAGGTTTAAAAATCTCTATCTTGATCAAGTGTGAATTCACGTTCGTTCAAAATTCCTCAACAATAAGGTAAAATTTTTGTACTATAAAATTTTGTGCTTCTCAAATTTTGAAATGTAACTAAAATACGGATACATTTGTGAGACTTTAATGGTATTTCAAAATTTAAACCTGTGTTCAGAGATGCCAACTTCTCCGGACACGTCAAAATAATTAAAAAAAAACGGTAAATAATTACAAAGTAAATTTTGCAAACATTTGACTATTTTTGCTTGCTTTTTAAAAGGTATAGCATGATATTATAACTTTAAACTGGTGAATTATATAAGCCTACGAATTATTTAGAAATAGTGGTGGATAAAAATCTATTGAATTGAATTTATTAAACCAAGAATCACAATTGATAAACTACCACTTTAAAATATATATTTGCTCTCCGAAGCAAGTTGGCATCTCTGTGTGTTTAATCAGCGTTATTTATTTTTACAACGATTGCTATCTTTATTACGACAGAATTTGCGCATGTATTACGGAATTAAACTACTTATTTTTGGGGAAAAAAATATTCAGAGCCATCTATAGAGCTGTTAAGGAAGACGATTTTCGGCGGATTCAGTACAATTAGGAATTGTACAGAAAACTTAAGCAGTCAAACATAATTTCAGTTATTTTATCCTAGAGAATAAGATGGTTAGATCACATCTATAGAAAGGATGATGGTGCAGAAGATGACTTTCAGAATGCTTACTGGCAACCAAAAAAGGGCAAGACCAAACACCGGAGGGATTGACTCTGTTGAAAAAGATCTTAAAACCATGGCCATCAATAAATGAAGAAAGTCTCTGATCGAGTCAGATGGAAACCATAGTTGGGACTGCACTAGCCTGAACTAGGCTGTCATATCAGGAGCTAGCTTGCAGATGCCAGGATATTTTATTTTCTCTAAGTAAATAGTTATAGATCCGAAGGTGGCAGAAATGTAATTTTATTTCGATAGTGAGAGGTAATATTAAGACATTTTCAGCTTCTTTATAACAAAATTGATAGCAGCTATTAATTTTTTGCAGGTGCATACGAACCCTGGTTAATGCATAGTAAGATAAGAACATAATTAATATTAAGAGTGGTAGTAAATAATTTGATTCAACATTTTATTATTAATTTAATTAATTAAATTTATAGTGATTTTTTTCTGAAGTAGCTGCAAACAACTTAAAGATAAAACCTCTCAATTGTGCATAGAAATTGTTCAGTGTGGGCACAATTAAACAAATTAAGTTTTATTTGTCAACTGTTTGAAATATTTTGAGAAACTAAAACTTCTGGGTTGGCAGCTATGTATAATTAACTATCATTTCGGAAAATCACTTCTTAAAAGAAAAAAAAAATTGGCAAGAATGACTGAATGAACAATACATCGTTAATTACAGTCGGTTATCGAAGGACGTCATATGACGTTCACAGTTGAAAGTATGTAAACAAATTTAATTTAAATTGATTTCTAATTGACGCAACATTTCATTAGTTTAAATCCGAAAGACGGACTTTTTTCCAGCTGTCTGAGACAAAATTAATATTTTTAGATACTTTTAATAATAAAAAATATATGTATGTGTTAATTTAAAGTAACTAAATTTCTGTGCTTATAAATAAGAAAGAAAACTATAAATATTTTTTTTAATTGAATAGGCAATTTTTTTTATTCTAATTTTATGGGTGATATTCTCGTATTTTGTCGGGAGCACTGATTATTTTCTTTTTCGCATTTCGTAAATCATCATCGCATTAAAAAAATAAATAAAAATCATAAAATCCGCGGAGTAGTAATTACCTAAAATAAAATCGACGATGAAATCATGCGATTCTTCGAAAAGGAGTGACTCTAATGCGTGTTTCTTTTCGATATTCAGTAGTAAAAAATAATATCGTACAGAAAATATCGGATTTTGAAAATTAATTGGTAATCAGTAGCTATAACTGCTAAAATAAAATCGATATAATCATTGCCTTAAAAAGTAAATACTCAAATGTGCGATTCGAATTTTCCAAGTTATTTGAAATATATCGGGATATTTAAAAATCACCTGAAAATCAATATTAACAAATCGAAACACTAAGATGTATCGGCGTAAGCGGTTCTAAAAGTGATTATTTAAATGCTTAATTTGAATTTTGCGTGTAAATTTCTGCAGAGAAGAAGACTCAAAATTTTTACTTCCCTAAAGGAAAATCTTTCTACAAGAACTCTGTAACGTTCTGCGACACTGTTGCCGTGACACCGCGATTCTATCACGGGAGTTTAAACGTACTTATATCAGGGCTGCTATTCTGCTAAGTGTTCCATAGTCCTCTAAAACAATAAACATTAAACAAACATTGTCAACAGACATTCAAAAGTCGTATGAATGTCTTTTTATAATGTCACTGCAATTGGCATTTTATTAGTGCTAGGAAAACACTTTTATGAATGTAAGAGTTAGCAGGTTTAATGAACTATGGAAAACTGATTTTTGAGTAGAAGAATGAATAATCAGGTTGTGCACTGAGTCCAACTAAAAATTTAGAGCACACAGTGGAGAGTTTTGTATCTAAATGAGTCGTTGCCGTGAGAACGATAAATTGGTAACTTTAGTGCGATGGGCAACCCAGAAACGAGTGGTATTACCTTACCAGGACGCCTGGGGACCACTATGAAAAAGTCACAGATAAGGTAGTTGACGGATTGTCTATCGCTTAATCGCTTATATAACCTTTCCTTTGTCGTCGATGGATTTTTGTCAATCTCGTGTAAATGTGTAGTTGGTTGTATAGATTTTCTCTATTATTTTCTATTTTATTACACCAGCTTAAATTTTAATATTATTCTGACCCTCGTAAATATTATTATACTCTCATCTAGTCTAATCTCAATTATGTTTAATTTCCTAAAGATTTCATCATATGTTCAATCGACTGCTTTCCCACTCATGACTTTACTATTTGGTGCGTGGCAACCCCTCTTTCCCCAATTCTACTCCCACTTCACACATTCCCCCATTATATGTCTCAAAAATCCGATGAATCAGTGCTTCGGCGGCAGCGCACTGAGATTTGAGAGGAACAAAATGAGTCGCTGTTTTGGTTACCCACATGTATGCTACATGTTTGTATTTCTTCGTAAAAAGCGATGAGAAATTCGAAGAAATTTCTCCACAAATTTTAATCTGCTCAAAACGATAAAAATCCTTTTTTTTTTTCACTTCTCTGTTTCAAAACAAATTCTTCAAAAGATTAAGTTAAACTCAAGTTGAGGAAAAATTGAAATATTTTATTTACCATATTCCGAGAGGCTTTCTCTACCCTTCTATTGAAACCCATAATGATGAGATACACGAAAAATATGAAAAGCAGCACAAGAGATTCCCACCTAAGAAAATACGTGATTCAATTAAAACTTAAAGTTAATAAATTGTTTAAAGAGTAACAAGTGAAAAAAATAGATTCAATTTTAGCTCTATTCACTTCATAATAAAGTAAATTATTTATTCAAAAATGTGTATTTCACCGGCAAAAGGGAAAATTCGGCATTGTACAATGTTCGAAAATCGTCTGACAAAGTAGGAAATGATTAAATGTTCCTCACATTGCCTAAGCATAATCAGATGATAATTTGGCAAAGTATGAAAAATTATTATTCATTATACTCTGATTACTTGAATTACTTTTAACTTGATTAATTTTAATTAATCTGATAATGTTTCATTAATACTTTTCAGATGAAAGTAATCTCTTTGGTGCGACAAGCATACTCATTTTTTTTTATTTAATAAAAAGCATAGAAATCCCAATTTATAATTAATAGTTCGAATTTTCGAATTGATCATTTATGGGAGCCATTGCTCAGTATTCCTCACAATAATATTTCTTAAGGTAAAGGTTCATTACCAGGCATGCTCCAAAACTATATTTCGTGCACTGGTGTTAAAGGTAAAATACTGTTGCCCGGTATTAACTTATCTGATATTTATTTTGAGTTTAAGGGCCATTGCTTGGTATTCCCAACCCTGATGTATTTTTTAATTGAATATTCTTAATTATTACCAAAATAAGAAAGTTAAAGAGAAATTTGAGTTTCATAAAAAAAAATATATTGATTGAATGAGGAAATGTGATTTTCCTGATGATAAAGAATATAGTTGGTAATTTGAAATGGATGTTTTAAGAAAATAGTACAAGTTTCTTCTCTCTATTGTTTCAGGTCTCAGGGAAAAAGGGAAACATTAATAATTATAGTTGGTCTGTTAAAAGGCTGAGGGAAAATAATTCTTTCCTTAGGTTCATAAAGGGAAAGTTATAAAATGTTAATTCATGCATAACTTGAAGTCAAAAATAGATAAAGAGACAGGAGGTGAATATTAAAGTGTGAGAAAGATTGTTTAGTTTTGAATAATAAATTAAGAAAAATATTTAGATAAAGGAATAACATAAAAAGATTAGTTGAAGCATAAAAATAAAAAAGGTATATATATATATATATATATATATATACCTTTTTTATTTTTATGCTNATTAATACTACCATTCGACAATGTTGTCTTCGATGATCCAGATAAGAGTTATAACAGTGACTGCATAAACTGAACAATCTCTCGCTATTGGATACCAGTCTATATCTAGAACCTATAAAAACAAAATTTTTATTTAATTGAATTAATAAACAGGAGCAAGAAAAGGTCAAACTATTTCGTTATCAAATTACAGGAAAACGAGAATATGGAAATGCTTCTCGTATGCTAACTCTATGTGAATAATCTTTCTTTCAGCAACAAATGTTTTTGTAGATGACAAAACTGTAGGCACAATTTGGAAGGTCATGCATGAAACTTTTAGAAATTATGTCGTTTTTACCTATTTGAAGCTCGGTTCGACCAAATAAGGGGAGGATGTTAATAACTTTTTTCAAGCTTTAATACCAGGAATTTTGAAACCATTTTGTAGGATTTTAATACAGTGAAACCTCCAGGAAAGACCACCTCTATTTACGACCGTTTTCGGGAGGCACGCAATTTTGTTGAAGAAAATCTTCAGAAAATACCAGTAAAACCTCTCTCAATGACCGGGCAAACATCTGCACCAAAAGCGGAAAAGGTCAAATAAGGAAACATGAAAAAAACATCAAAACAAAAAAATTAACAAAACAAATAAATAGATTAAAATCGATTCAAAATATTTGTGTCAGGCTCTTATTTCGGAGTTCTTTTTGACGATACAACATCACGTTGCAGTTGCAGACTAAAGACGATGCCACCAATCATTTACTCCTAGAGTTGAATGTTAAATTAGAAAGAAAAATATTTTAGAAAAAAAACAAACATTCATCTTCTCACATTTTGAAGCTATCCTAATTCTTATGATATAAAATTAAATGCAAACTTAAGCAAAAAACATTATTTTTCATTCATTTAAAATAGTTTTATCATTCATAATTGGTAAACTGGTTTTCACACATAATTGTATCAGTTGAGATCATTTTCATAGACACTAAATTTCATAGACACAAAAAGTTTTTACACGTTTTAAACTTAAAAGAATTTTTAAATTTTTTTAGGTATATCAAGTATCTTAAAATCCTATTTTTGTGATTTTCAAGAAGTAACTTTTAACTAAATAGTTTGCGAGAATCTGTATAGCTCTAAAAACACTGTTTTTTCTTCTAATATGCATTTTTTTAAAAAATATCCGTCCCACGATGCCATTCCATTAGCGCAACATTTGATGTAAAAAGTACCTTTTTGATAAAAAGTAATAAATAATTAGCGCTTAAGTTAAGTTGATACTTTTTAGTGTTACTACAGCTTACAGCTTTAGTTTTAAAAATTTAGGCGAATGCATAGTATCTGATCAGAATAAAAATAGACAGAGATAGTTGTATAGGTAAGCATAAATTGTTTTGCTTCAACGATATAAATTTAAAAAATGATATAATTCTGTTACCATATTTCATCTTTTCACAAAAGTACAGAGCGAAAAGTTTATCGGTCAATAGGTAATTTCTATTAGCTTCAATAATTGCAATCAGATTCATCAGTTCAGTTTATCAGACAACCAGGAATAAGTGCAGATTTTATAACCATCGTTGAAGAGGTGACCCAATTTTGAGTTTACGGCTACAAATGTTCAACTCCAGAACCTTGTAATTTTGAACCCGATCCAGAAGACAAGGGAACTCCCGGTTTAAGTATTTGAAGAAATTGGCTTTCGTGAAGATTCGTTTTGATAGAACTAACCCGCATTTGCGTTAGATGGCGAGGAACAACAAGAAAAGCTCCCTCGGCTAGCCTGACAGAAGGTGGACTTTAACCCATGATCCGTCTAACACTGAGGATATTTTACGTCCGTACTGTGGTCGATGAGAATTCGTATCGAGCAGCCATTACTAGGATTCGAACCCTGTTCACCTCATTGGGAGGCAAGTGCTCTATCCCCTGAGCTACCCAAGCCCAAAAATGGATATTGAAATAAAATTTGTATAAAGTAAATTTGAATATAACTCAAGTAAAAAAAAATTATTTAACTTTTTTTAAAATCCATCATATTAATCACCAAAATAATCTGAAAAAGTTAAAAACATTGGCGCACAATTTTTTCCCCTGCTGCTTGCGATTTTTTAACAGTTCTTTCAACAGCCGATTTGGAATATTGATTACCGATTTCTCACCACTAGCTGCATTTTTTGCTCACTGTCGGGACCAGGATTTATTAAAATTCCCTTTCAAGTGAATACTAAGTGTCACTACTTCTTTGCTACGCAGGGTGTGGTATAAAGAAGGCGATAATACATTTCAGTTTATTATGCGATAAATTAAGGATATATGTTTTAAGTGTCATTTTCGAACAAGCAGTCAAGAGTGCATATATGTTACATAATACAGTAAATTATTATTATTTTTTTAAATTTGTACATTCATAATAATAATAACATCATCATCATCATATTTGGCTAGACAGCCCAGGGGGGGGGGCAGTGCCTTCCTTTGAATTCGAATCCACTTCTCTCTACTATTGACACTTGTTCGCCAGTTTTTCTCCTTTAGAGAAAGGAAATCAGTCTCAACTAAATCTAGCCATCTCAGCCTGGGTCTACCTCTTTTCCTGTTCGTTAGGGGTTTGTGTAATAGGATTTTCTTTAAATTTGAGTCATCATTCCTTCTGAAAATGTGAGCTGCCCAGTTCATTCGATTTATTTTAATGAATTTCACAATATCTGACTCTCTGTAGATTTTATACAGTTCAGTATTATATCGTCTTCTCCAGGAATTATTTATTTTTATCCCACCAAGGATGGCCCTCAAAACTTTTCTCTCAAAAATGGCAATTTCATTTTCACCAGCTAGAGTTAGGTTCCAGGTCTCAGAGCCATAGGTAAGTATTGGCCTAATTAATGTTTTATAGAGTAAAAGTTTTGTATTTTTTGATAAAAGAGATGATTTGAAAAAACGTTTTAAACCATAAAAAGCCTTATTTGAACAAATTAGACGACTCCGAATCTCATTGTCTATGTTATTGTCGGCAGTAACAATTGAACCAAGGTAAGTAAAATTCTGAACAGTCTGAAACCTGTGGGAACCAATCTCCAGATAGGATTCACTAGAATTTAATTTAGCAAGTACAGGCATGTATTTGGTCTTATCGGTATTGATGATTAGTCCCATATCCCTAGCAGCAAGCTCCAAAGAAAGGAAAGCTTCTTTTAATGCAGGAACAGTTCATGCAATGATGTCTAAATCATCCGCATACGCCAATATTTGAATAGATTTTGAAAATATGTTGCCTCTGATATTGATTTCAGCATCTCTTATA
>NC_092206.1:96889657-96924491 GCF_043381705.1 Parasteatoda tepidariorum
GGACTTTTTTCCAGCTGTCTGTATATATATATATATTACTGTATCATAGTAAGTAAAATCGCTTTTCTATTATAAAAGTTACGAGATATTCAACAGTTAGAGAATGATACTTACATGGAAAAGATACAGAACTGGTAGTTACATGTTTGCTTTTTTTAGTGTAAACTATTCAAAACTATAACCGTTATACTATTTATATTTTGTGGAAAAAATATAATATAAACCGACGCTTTCATTGCGCCCCCCTCTATTATTTCGTAGTTAATTAAAGTAAGCATGGTTTCTTATATTTTATGAGGTTTAAAAATCTCTATCTTGATCAAGTGTGAATTCACGTTCGTTCAAAATTCCTCAACAATAAGGTAAAATTTTTGTACTATAAAATTTTGTACTTCTCAAATTTTTAAATGTAACTAAAATACGGATACATTTGTGAGACTTCAATGGTATTTCAAAATTTAAACTTGTGTTTAATCAGCGTTATTTATTTCTGAGAAGAAAACTCAAAATTTTTACTTCCCTAAAGGAAAATCTTTCTGCAAGAACTCTGTAACGTTGTGTGACACTGTCGCCGTGACACCGCGATTCTGTCACGGGAGTTTAAAAGTACTTATATACAGGGATGCTAAGTGTTCCATAGTCTTCTAAAACAATAAACATTGTCAGTAGACATACAAAAGTCATATGAATGTCTTTTTATAATGTCACTGCAATTGACACTTTACTATTACTAGGAAAACACTTTTATGAATGTAAGAGTTGGCAGGTTTAATGAGAGATGGAAAATTGATTTTTGAACAGGAGAATGAATAATCAGGTTGTGTACTGAGTTCAACTAAAAATTCAGAGCACACAGTGGAGAGTTTCGAATCGAAATGAGTCATAGTCGTGAGAACGATAAATTGGTAACTTAAGTGCGATGGGCAACTCAGAAACGAGTGGTACTACTAGGACCCCTAGGGACCACTATAAATGAGTCACCGACAAGGTAATTGACGAACTATAGCTTATATAACATTTTCTTTGTCATTGACAGTTTTTTGTCAATATCGTGTAAATATGTAATTGGTTGCATAGATTTTCTCTCTTATTTTCTATTTTATTACATCAGCTTAAATTTTAATATCATTCTGACCCTTGTAAATATTATTATACTCTAATCTACTTTAATTTCAATTATGTTTAATTTCCTAAAGATTTCATCATATGTTCAACAGACTGCTTTCCCACTCATGAGGTTACTATTTGGTGCTTGGCAATCCCCCCAACCNCCCCCCCCCCCAATTCTACTCCAATTTCACACATTCCCCCCTGTGTCTCAAAAATCTGACGAATCAGTTAATGCCACTTCGGCGGTAGCTCACTGAGATTTGAGAGGAAAAAAATGAGTCATTGTTTTGGTTACCCACAAATATGCTACATGTTTGTAGAATATTTCATGAGAAATTCGAAGAAATTTCTCCACAAAGTTTTATCTGCTCAAAACGATAAAAATCTTCTTTTTTTCACTTCTCTGTTTCAAAACAAATTCTTCAAAAGATTAAATTAAACTCAAGTTGAAGAGAAATTGAAAGATTTTAGTTACCATATTCCGAGAAGCTTTCTCTACCTTTCTATTGAAGCCCATAATGATGAGATACGCGAAAAATATGAAAAGCAGCACAAGAGATTCCCACCTAAGAAAACACGCGATTCAATTAAAACTTAAAGTTAATAAATTGTTGAAAAAGTAACAAATGAAAAAATTCAATTTTAGCTCAATTCACTTCAAGTGTGAGAGAGAGTGCGTTCATAATAAATTAAGAAAGAGATTTAGATAAAGGAATAACATAAAAAGACTAGTTGAAGCTTTTTATACATTACCATTGAACAATGTTGTCTTCGATGATCCAGATAAGAGTTATAACAGTCACTGCATAAACTGAACAATCTCTCGCTATTGGATACCAGTCTATATCAAGAACCTATAAAAGCAAAATTTTTATTTAATTGAATTAACAAACAGGAGAAAAATAGGACAGAAAGAAAAAAAAAAGTCAAACTATTTCGTTACCTAATTACAGAAAAACCAAAATATGGAAACGCTTCTCGTATGCTAACTCTTTGTGAATAATCTTTTTTTTCAGCAGCAAAAATGTTTTTGTTGATGGCAAAACTGTAGGCACAATTTGAATGGTCATGATTGAAACTTTTAGAAATTATGTCGTTTTTACCTATTTAAAGCTCGGTTCGATCAGATGAGGGGAGGAAGTTAATAACTTTTTCCAAGCTTTAATACCAGCAATTTTGAAACCATTTTTGTAAGGTTGTAATACAGTGAAACTTCTAGCAGGAAAGACAACCTCGATGTAGCTACCACCTCTATTTACGACCGCTTTTACGGGAGGCACGGAATATTTTCCATAGACTTTGTGTTGAAGAAAACCTTTAGAATAGACCAGTAACACCTCTCCCAGTGACCGGGAAAATATGTGCACAAAATGCGGAAAAAGTTAATTAAGAAAACACGAAAAAATATCAAAACAAAAAATGGTTGCAAAACAAATAAGTAGATTAAAATTAATTCAAAATATTTGAGTGAGGCTCTTATTTAGAGAGCTCTTTTTGACGATACAACCTCCTGTTGCAGACTAAAGACGATGCTATATCAATGATTTACTTCTAAAGTTAAAAGTTAAATTAGAAGAAAAAAAAGTTTTTTTTGAAAAAAGAAATAAACATTTTCTCATATTTTAAAGCTATATAATTTTTGTGACACAAAATTAAACGCAAACTTAAACAAAAAGCATAATTGTTCATTCATTTAAAATAGTTCTATCATTAATAACTGGTACATTTGTTTTCACACATAATTATATCAGTTGAGATCATTTTTATAGACGCAAAATTTTACTCATCGATGCGTCTTTTCATGACACCAACAGAAGTGGTGTACCAAGAAAATGACACTGACTAAAATTAAAAGCGTTAGCGAAAACTTACGTACCTTCGATAACAATTTTGAAGTCAATGGAGTAATCTAAGAACGACCCACCTCCATTAACGACCATTTTACTGTGGAACGGTCGCTCCTTAGAGGTTTCACTGTATTAAAACTGCAATGCTTTGCTTTTTTAATGGTATTTGGAAAGGAAGGACGCTCTTAACTTCCTACCGTCATTTTGGCCGATGCAAGTTTTGCATGGGTAAAAAAGACACCATTTCTAAAAGCTTCGAACATGATCTTTATAACTGTCCCAACAGTTTTACTATAGGAAATATTTTCTGAAAAAAGAAAGATTGTTTACAAAGATCTAGTATAAAAGTGTCACTACATTTTTGTCGTACTCTTGTATGTATTTTACTCTATCTTTTTGCTGCTTCGTTTTTTTAAAATAAATTTCCGCAAATATGCAGAATGTACAATGCGCAACAATAGAAAGTAAACGCCTTGAATAACTTTTGATATAGTGATCGGATTTTTACGTAATAAGACTCAGTCTTAATGGTTGGAAGGTCTAACCTTAAATATGTTAATCAATTAGAACATGTAACATTTTGAGTTACGAAATCAGACACCAAAACGTACTTTCACCGAAGAAACATACATTTTCCCGACAGATTCGTGTTTCTGACTCCCAAAATATGGGAGATAACGCAATCTAGGAAATACGGTCACCGTAGTCTGGCTAGGTGAGTGGTCCAAAGTTTGGACCCCTAAATGCTAATTTTATTTTTGGTGTATCGTGTTGTTGTTAATTTACGTCGCACTAGAGCTGTACAATGGGCTATTGGCGACGGTCTGGGAAACATCCCGGAGGATGATCCGAAGACATGCCATCACAATTTTGATCCTCTGCGGAGGGGATGGCACCCCCGCTTCGGTAGCCCGACGACCTGCGCGCGAAGTCGAGCACTTTACGGTAGCACAGTTTAATGAGGACCAATACCGCACACCCTCGGTCCCTACGCAGACTGATCCAAGTGGTCACCCACCCACACACTGACCGTAGCCAGTGATGCTTGACTTCGGTGATCTGCTGGGAACCGTGTCTTAATGATCAGTCCACTGCGGAACTAGGTCAGTATTCATAATGCTTAGTTATTATGAATAATGACCATTAAAATTGGACAATTTGATAAATTTGAATTATTTCTCACATTGCCCGGTCATTATAAATACCGCTATTATTTCTTTGGGTACTTTGATTAATTGACAGCAATGGGACAACCACGTACGTGTGGTGTGATTCTGGCTGGCCAATCGTGAGAACTTATTGTAAAACATATTGTGAGGACTTTTTAAGCTAATTGAAAAACTTTTGCACGCAGTTATAAAATTATTTTATCCCAAGATAATTCCATGAAAAATATAAACTTTAGACAACCGATTCGATCAGATTCGTTTTAATGACGTGTTGGTCGGAATTTCGGTTGAATTTTTTTAGAAGGATTTAAATTCTTTATCATTAAAATACTTACCCCTCTTGGGTGAAGTCGTAACCGCAATCTAGAAAAACTGTCCTTATAGTTTAGACTGGAACAGTCGAACGCTTGTGTCTTTTCATATTAATTTCACTTTTTGCGTATATTGCTATATCGTAGAACTTTTTAAGACTTTTTAAAAAAAATTTTTACTCAATTATGAAAAGATTTTATTAAAAGATAATTCCATGCAAAAAATAATTTTTTAAAATTATCTATTCCTTTTTTCTGTTTTATTTAATAATAGTCGAAAAAACTTCGCATAGCGTTTTAAACTTAAAAAGAATTTTTGAACTTTTTTAGGTATATCAAGCGTCTTAAAATGCTATTTTTAGGATTTTCAAGAAATAACTTTTATCTAAATAGTTTACGAAAATCTCTATATCTCTAAGTACCATATATATTTTCCCTTCTTTTTCTTCCTTAAATGCATTTTTTTTAAATGCATTCCACCCTGACATTGCGTAAGCGCAATATTTGATGTAAAAAGTATCTTTCTTTAAAAGAAAAGTAATAAAGAATTAGCGCTCAAGTTAAGTTGATACTGTTTTACTGTTACTATAGCTGACAGCTTTAGTTTTAAAAATTTCACGAATGCATAGTATCAGATCAAAATATAAATACATAGAAATAGTTATATAGGTAAGCATAAATTGTTTTCTTTCAACGATATAAATTTAAAATGTGAAAAATTATATAATTGAGTTACCATTTTTCGCTCTTTTTATTTTTTCTTTTTAAATTCTTTTTTTATAAAAATTATAGAACTGAAAGTTTTGTGGTTAATAGGTAATTTCTATTAGCTTCAATAATTGTAATCAGATTCATCAATTCAGTTTATCAGATAATCAGAATAAGTGGAGATTTTATAATCGTCGTTGAACAGGTAATCCAATTTTGAGTTTACGACTACTAATGTTCAACTCTGTGGCCTTGCAATTCTGAACCCAATCCAAAAGGCAAGGGAACTCCTGGTTTAAGTATTGGGAAAAACTTGCTTTTTGGAGGACTTTTTGATGGAACTAACCCGCCTTTGCGCTACATGGTGAGGAAAACCACGTAAAACTGACGGAAAGGGGACTCTAACCCATGATCTATCTACCACTGAGGATACTTTATGTCTGCACTGTGGTCTGGTTGGTGAGAGCTGGGTGCGGAATCGTATCGACCAGCCGATACTGGGATTTGAACTCATCACTTCATTGGGAGACGAGGCCCTGGACCACCATAGCCCAATAAATGAAGCTTGAAATAACTTATTAGAGTAAATTTAAATGTAAGTCAAGTAAAAAAACATTATTTATTTCACTTTTTTTAAAATTCATTATATTAATCACCAAAATAATCAGAGAAAGTTAAAAACATTGGTATAATTCGTATAATTTGTTTTTGTTGTATAAGATTTTTTTCACGGTTCTTAGACTTTTTTATATCACCGATTTGGAACATCGACTATCGATTAAGCATTGCCCGAACCAGGATATAATTCCCTCGAGTGAATACTAAGCGTCCCTACTTCTTTGTTAAGCAGGGAGTGGTATAAAGAAGGCGATAATACATTTCAGTTTATTTTGCGATAAATTAAGGTTATATGTTTTTTTGTTAAATATCATTTTTCAAAAAGCATTCAAGTGTACATATATGTACTTACAACCGTAAATTATTTTTTTCATTTGTAGAATAATAATAATAATAAACTGAACTAAAAATGCCGCTTTGAAAAAAATTCTTTAGCTTTCGGTACAAAACTAATTTCGGATTTGAAATCCCCACACCTGAATTAGGTAGTATCAAGTATTTGTATAAATGCAACAAAAAATTTGTTCCACCGAGAAACTCATACGGATATATGAAAATAAAGATAGGAGTAAATGCTTTTTTCTATTTTACCTGACTCCATATTGCTATTCCAACGATTCCTGAAACTCCTACGATATTAAAAACAGCTGAACCGACTATAGTTCCAACACCTATATCACCTTCTGTTATAAATGAACCTGAAAATATCAACAATTAAATGGCATTAACTACAATTTTTATTTATACAAACAGTTATAACCAATTAAATTCAAGCATCAAAAACCTAAGTTTTTTTTTAGAATTTTGTAACGTCAAGGCTGCCAACTGTTTTGCTTTTCGTTAAATATTGACAAGCAATTAAAAATTAAAGTTTTTAGAACTTTGGGTAATTTTATCAAGATTTTAAAGGCCTTCGCTGTATGAGAGCTGTAACAAAATGGCATTTCCTATAAGCTTTTGAAACATTTACATGGCATGTGTGGAAAATAACTTAAAATAAAATATTCAAACAAAGAATCACACATTAAGACATAAAACTTAGCTATCACTAGAAGAAATTTTTCACAAAGCGTAGTAAATTGGCATTTCGGTCAAACGGTAGTGAAATAGTTATAGTCAGAGTCGAGGTTGCTCGAGGCCTTGTTGGCCTTTTACCTCTCGATCATGTGGTACATAGTCTTCTAGAAGTTTTAATCATGTATTAAAAGAAGAAATTAAGAGAAAAGAATAGCTTACAAAACTATAAAATGGATGCAAGAAAATAATTGGTTATTGTGCCGCTACTGCAGCTCCTGTAAAATTAACAATTAAAATTTATTGCAGCGCCATGGGAGTGTGGTGATAATATAGTGAAGTTATTTGTCCCTGGGTCAAGCCGTTTTTTGACAAATCTATTAATGAGAGTAAGATTCACTTAAAAATTTATTTGAGGTAATGACTACACTAGTGAAAAAGTGAGCTAGGGGTCTAGTTTTTAAAATTTCTTAGAGAGTTTTAGCATCAAAGATTTTTTTTTTGTAATTAGCAGTAGTACATTTGAGAGCTTTTTTTTTTTTTTTTTTAAAAATTGAGTGTTTATGATCACAAGTGTTTCAGTTAAAGTTTTAAATTTAAAAATCAGAGTTGTTCTTATGTGGTTAGTGAAAAAATTGTATTACTAAATATCATAATGAAAAGTCATTCGCATGTACAGAGATTAAACCATCATACCCCTTATACAGAGACAATGTCCAAGTTTAGGTTTAAATGTTGACATGATGACTATATTCAGCTCGTTTTGTTCCTATTTTTAAGAGTCAATAAATATTTAATCCGTAAATGACCTGCTAGTGCTTTCTTTTTCTGCACTGTGTTATTTTGTATCTGAAAAATAAATACTAAAAATAAAACAATTTTGTTACCATTTTTTAAATCTTTTTTAAAGAAACCGTTTTAGATACGAAAGGGTTGAATAAACCAATACCAATGGTTTATTAAGCTTCTTAGCTTTTTTTTAAGATAAAAAGGCTATTACTTTATTTTAAACAGAAATTTCTTCTTGAAATTATTTTCGTCAAAAAGTAACCATTTTTTCGTGTATAGCTTGATGTAAAGTAGTAAGTACAAATCACAATTTTGAAAAACTAAGTAATATGAAATCCGCAAGCGACGTAGTGTGAGTATCTCGATCCTGATTGGCTGTTGAAATGTGACATTTGCTTGCGTTGGCAACTCCTCTTTCCATTCTATATCTAGTAAGTCAAGCCCGTCAAGTATCAATTCCCCTTAGTGACACATTCTGTATTCTTTCAAGAAAGATTCCTTCGCAAAGATTTAAATTATTTCACTATATATTTCTTACTTAACATAAATACAGCCACGAAACTATGTAGAACATAAGCAAACTAATTATGCATCGAATTTGCTAGGCATACAAAACAAAAATGTATCGCGCTTACAATAAAATGCATAAACAAACAATAATTCTAAGTTAAGAAATAGATATTGACGAGAAAGGATTATATTTCAACAAATTCGATGTGCTATATGGCACAGTATTTAATTAACATAACGTTAATTAACATTCTAATTTATGTAAATAAGAAACTTAGCTCAACTGTAATACGCCATTTCGTTTATAAACGAGCAGCTGGCGCAGAGGTCATTGGTCACATGTGGGGGCTTTCGTGATCTTCTTCGTCTTGAAACATCCAGTTCTCAAAATATAAAGACATTTTATACGATTTTTGAACGTGTAGCGTATCAAGCTATATTAAAGAACTGTTCAGTTTTTTTATAAAAAACTTTTATTTACAAACAACACGAACAATAACAAATATGAATTACCCGTAACGGGATAGTGAAAAGATCATAAAACAGCAAGAAAAACCCGTAACGGGATATAAGGAAACTCACCCGCAGCGGGATAGATAAAATATTATAAAACAACTAGATAAAGTGCCCGTAACGGGATATATGTAAACTCAAATTCCACACAAAACTAATTCTAAAAAAATCAACAACTTTCTGGTGTTCTAATTTTATCGTCTGCTTTTATTATTTAAATTTATCTTTTTATGTGTTTATTTTATTTATGCTTTTGCCAGCGTGTTAGTTTTTAATATTTTTACTTTTATTCATGCTTTTGCAAACCAATTATCTTTCTTATATTTTTAGACTTTATAAGAGTAAATGCAAAACTTGCTCTGAAAAGTTAGCGCCGTTCCTACACAGACGGGAGTTTATACCAAGTCCTTTTGAAAGACAACATGGCCAAAAACAGCCTGCTTTTATTTGACGAATTATGACGAGCTTTGTAATTAATTTCGAAAGTCTGTGAGAATAAAACCTGTTTTTTAAAGTAGAAAGCTCCAAACCGTACAATTATATTATTTTCTTGTTTTTAATTTTTCAAATCGTCTGCTATTTTTGGGACAACCGGTATAAATATTATATTACATTGGTCTCAAAAGTCTTTCTTCAAGATAATACTAATTAACTGAATCATTATTTATTACCTGTTATGGAAGAAAATAGTTCTGGAGCTGAAGTTCCAATTGCCATGAATGTTGCCCCAGCGATGTCAGAAGGTAATTGCATACCTGGAAGAAAAAGAAAATTAGCTTTATAATAGTCTTTTGCCGTTGATTGAAGCATATATTCTTGATAGTGAAAGGTGATTTTTTCTTTCTGTTATGCAGTAATATTTAGAATAAATGCATTTTGACTTTGTTAATTCCGACACAGCTACATATTTGTTTTAAATTCATTGCCTTGAGGGCTTGCCTCCCAATGAGGTGACCCGGGTTTGAATCCCTAAGCGAATCCGGCTCTCGGCTCACACTGACCACAGTGCTTCCGCTAAATATCCTCAGTGGTAGACGGATCATGGGTTAGAGTACCCTTGTAATCAGGCTAATCATGGGCGTTTTTCTCGGTTTTCCTTTCCATGTAATACGAATGCTGGTTAGCTTCTCCCAATACTTGGTCCAGGAGTTTTCTTGTCTTCTGGATAAGGTTAAAAAAATTACAAGCTACGTAGTTGAACATTGATAGTCATAAACACAGAATTGGATCGGCTGTTCAACGACTGGTATAAAATAAATTGAAATAAAATTCACTGCCTTGGCCACGATGGTTCAGGAAATAGAGCACTCACCTCCTAATTGGTTGATCCAGATTTGAATCCAAGCAGTGACTGGTCGGAATTCTACTCCCGGCTAGTCCGATAGCGCGGACTTAAAATATCCTGAGTGGTGGACGGATCATGAGTTTGAATCCCCTCGCCGTTGGGCTAACCGTTTGGGGCTTTCGGGATTTTCTTTTCCATGCAATGCAAATACTAGTTAGTTTCCTCAAAAGTCTTCTACGTAGACTAATTCGTTGTTGAATGAATTGCTAATTTAATCTCAACGTCTTCACAAAATTCAAAGAGGTGCGGCTCACTTGCCTTAAAAAACTAATGAGTTATTCAAATTTCAGCTTTCATTTTATTTTAATTGTAGCGCACTTTTATGTTTTTAAAACTAAAGTTAATCATTTTAATAATTAAAATTATTGCAGTGTAACTATTATAACTGACACTGTATTATTGCAACTGACCAAAAATGTCATATTTTTCTACCATTTTCTATTTTTTAATAACATTCATTATTACTCTAAATTATGAAAGGTTCGTAATGCAGTGTTATTAACTATTATCCTGAAAATATTAGGTTTCAGTTGAAATTACCAGTCTGATTTGTTTTAATTTTCCTTACTCGGGTTAAAAAATCTTTCTAAATTCGCTGTTGATGAAGTTTTGTTTCCGAACTTTCTCGTGCACCTGCGAAAAAATTAACAATTCAACTTAAATTTAATCACTCGGGTAAACTCACATTTTAGTCAGACATCTTATTCGCACCTGCGGTCGTAAACTATATTATTAATGAAGAAATATACTAGCGTTTCTTCTTGCTGTAGCAATAGTGGTTGCTAAAAAGATTAGCGAGTTAAGAAGTACAGATGAGTGACAAAATAACACGAACACATCCAGAGGCGTACATAGACTTAGGTGAGCCCCTTTGCAGGATTTGTGAATGAGCCCTATCTTAGCCTGAACACAAAATTTTTGAAATATAACATGAAACAGAAGCAAATTAATTAAAATTATTTTAATTTAAATTAATAATTAGTTAATAATTGTAATTGAAAGGCGGAATTTAGAAAAGTTACTAAATTGAAACATGGTATACACTCACCGAATTAACACATTGAAATAAAATTTATCGTAATAATGCGAGAACATAACTCACTATTTAATTAATGGTTATTATTAATTGCAAATTAAATTTAAAAAAACCTTATAATAGAAAAAAAATATTTTTATTATAATTTATATGGTGTTATTTTTCCTAGAGACTGCACCCACAAACATGAGCCCATATTAAAGAGAAAACCTTGCATGGGCTTCTATTTTTTTAACACGTTGAATGCCACGTTAATTTTTCATGGCTTGCCCGTCTGGCCAAACGGTAAATAACTATAAACTAAATTGCAAATATTAGACAGATTTTGCCAGCTTTCTTAAAAGGTATAGCATGACATATCTGAAAAAAGTGGTGAGTTATATGAGCCTACGAATTACTTAGAAATAGTGGTGGAAAAAATCCACTAAATTGAATTTATTAAACCAAGAATTACAATTAATAAACTACCACTTTAAAATATTTATTCGCTGTCCGGAGCAAGTTGGCATCTCTGTGTATATAAATAAAGCTATTTTTGTGTGTGTTTTTGGTCACTTTAATCGATAGCTCAAAATGTATTTTTCGTAAATAACAATACTGGTTTGTGGACTGTAAACACTTTATTTTAAATACTCGCGGACTACGTCCGCCATTTATGAAGTTCTCAAGGTATATAAAAAAGTCTCTCACACAGGGGTGGCGCGGCAGTCGCACATGAGCGAACAGTGTGTTCTATATTGCATTGATTTATTCAAACCATTTTAGTAACGATAATAATATAAAAAATTAAAAATTTACTCGAATTATGTGTTTCGAAAAATCTTGACTTCACCGGTCACCGATGACCCCCGTGGCGCTACGAACAAATTCAGTGCAGGTCACCGGTGACCCCATGGCATTCAACGTGTTAAAGTAAAATTAAAGTTATTCAAAATGTGCAGAATGCAATAAATAAATTAAGGAATCACTCTGAATAACTTTTAATCTGGAACACAATCTTAATGGCGTAGGAGGGGGGGGGCGACCTAAAATATGGCATTTATTTAATGAAGATGATACTATTTTAAGTGACGAAATCCGACATAAAAATGTACTTTCTTCAAATAAATAAGCATATCTTTTTTCGTCGGATACGAAGTTTTAACTCTCAAAATATAGGAGGTACCCGCAATCTGGATAGTATGATCACGATAGTTGCGCCAGGTTGAGTAATTCACCATACCTTGGGAATTTTTTAAGCAAATCGAAAAACTGTTTGCTCGCAATTATGAAATTTGTTTATCTAAAGATAAGTTCATGCAAAAATTATTTCGAATAATTATTTATTATTTTTTATTTAGTTACAGTGAAAAAAAATTTGAATTCTAAAGTATAAAAAAATTTAAATTATTTTAAAGAATATAATTTCCTAAGGCAAAATACAAAATTTAGCAGAATCGGTCGGATAGTTCCTCAGAAATCGATTTTAAAGTATATTTTTAGGGTCAGAAATCCAAATTTATCGAAAAACGCTTAGGTATGCTTATTCAGAGAAAGTACGTTTTTGTGCCTGGTTTCGCAATTTAAAATATCGTAGGCACTAATAAAATAGTAAATTTGAAATCTCCCCCTTTAACCATTCAGATTGAGTCCTAGTAAGTGAAGATTTGATCATTTGATCAAAAGTTATTCAGAGTGATTCGCTTTTTTTCCATGCACTGCACACATGATTTTCTCACCCTTAAATTTTTTTTAATGATTTTTATTGTGTACCTTGAATTATAAAACTTAGCTTGTGTTTAAAGTTGGTACATCAGAAATTAAAAAAAATACATAAATTTATTTTAATTTTAAGGAACTTTCAGCCCTAAACCAAGCTCAAAGATCGTCTTACAAATACTTATTTTTATCAACAATTAAAAGTTTTCATTTGAACAATTAATTACANCATCAAAAATTAAAAAATTACATAAATTTATTTTAATTTTAAGGAACTTTCAGCCCTAAACCAAGCTCAAAGATCGTCTTGCAAATACTTATTTCTATCAACAATTAAAAGTCTTCATTTGAACTATTAATTACATTTTTCCTTAATTATTACTATTAGTGCATTGCTGTTACATGGAATACTTTTACACTTATTCACGTATTTACAGAGCGGACAACTTGCTCTGCTTTGTGAGTAGTTTTTGTCTAATGGTAGCAAAATTTATGTATAAATGTATGATTGCTAGTTTAGCAAATTTGAATGAAAATTATGTTGCCCACCATGCTCATAAATAATTCAAAATTGTTGCTGATAATTTTGCTCATAAATAATTCAAAATTGTTGTTTCATAATTTTGCTCATAAATAATTCAAAGTTATTATATAAATAACTACCACCTTGATTTAAGAAAACTATCTATCATTTTATTCTTTTTTTATTAAATAATATTGTGAAAGACTCTGACCCCTAGTGCATAGCTGCCAGCTCTTCCAGTTTTCTCAGAAAATCTTATTTTCATTTTTAAAGTGGTAGCGAAACTCAGGTTATTCTTTTCAAGTCTTTTAGATTACAATAATATTTATAAATGAGTTCGGTTCCTACTACATATAAATAGTTACCACAACTATATAAAAGTATAATAGTCTTTACCGTAACGAATTTCAACCCTGTCAAAGAGTAAGATTTTTTTTCAGTAATTGTTCTACTACCACTTGGAAAATACATTTTTGGAAAGAGTAAAAATCGGCAGGTATGAAAATGCGTCAAACACAAGTAATTAGGCGATGAATAATAAGTGATTGTATTAAAAGCCTGCATTATTAAACTGGCACAAGAAAAAAAAACTTTCTTGAAAAGGTTAAAGTTGGTTGCTATGTATTTACAAACAGAAACATGTTTATTTTTTACTTACTAGCGGAAATGATTTCCAAAGATGGTATGAAGTAGTCTTTGCAGACTATGCCAATCATGGCGCAAATGTAGAACATGATCAAAAAGTGAATTACAACTCCGCCATGCAATCTCTGTTCTTGCGTCAAAAAATCTGACGGAAATGCATCGATTCCTGATGGGATACATTGTATCAAACTTGTATTGGATACTTCAAGAAGTACTCTATCTGCAAGACAAAAAATAAATTAAAATGACCCACTATTGTATAATTTAAGCTGTTCTCTACCATTAAAAATGCTCAAATCAAAAATGTATTCTGCTGAATTAAGCAAATTTATTTCTATTATATTATACATAAAACCAAAATTTTGTATATTAGCCAGACAGGGCTGCCAACTTTCCACGCTTTTTGCGAATATTTATTCTAGTGGTAGTTATAGTTATGTTTTAAGGTATCGTTTTTTTTTATTCCTTCAAACTTTTTTTCCATACCACTACATACAAATTTTAAAAGTTCATATGCAACAGCTCTAATAGTGGTTGTAACATATTTTCATTACTAACTTTTTTCTTGATTAAATAAAACGTTAGTATCAAACATAAATTTGTAATAATATTTTTAAATTTAGGTTTATTCTTGCTGTTGTCGTAGGCCATTAAAGCAATTAGGTATGATTGTTCTTGTTTTTCAGTGGCGCCATCTATGGTTCAGAGTTCAACTTCTGCAACACTCCTACGTCCCTTCCGTTTATAGGGCGGACCCATTCATACATTCATTTATCCACAGATCATAATTTTAACCTGAACCAGAAAACGATCAATCTCCAGTTCAGTACACCCAGAGATATTGATTTTTTATGGGAACATGGAGGAATTTGTGAATGACCCTACAGATTTAACGTGCACCAGTCACCATTTACTGTCTTCGGCTGGCTGAATTCGGACTCCTGCTCTCACGAGTCCAGCATTCTGCCAACCAGGCGATCCCACCCCCCGTATTGTCATTTTAAATTTAAAAATGAAATACTATGGACAATTCGTAGTTGTTGGCAGCTATGCCATATTACACCAGGAGGCCATTAAATAAAATGGTTGCTAAACATTAATATGAAATACCTGTAATATTGAAAGTGGTTTTATAATTTATAGTATCACAGAGAAGACTTTGAATCCAAGGTATTAAAACAAACTCACGTTCTTTAGGTGGAAGTTGATCTTTTAAAAAATAGTCAGAGCTTACTGACCAAATAAATATTTTTAAAAAAATTAAAGCAAATAGCAAAAAGAACTATAAAAGAATAGAGACGATCTCAATTGACAGATTGACTAAGCCGCAACTAAATGTAGATATTCGGACTTAATTATAATAAATCGTTTTTTTTATCTATCTATCTATATATATATATATATATTNATATATATATATATATAAATGTTCCACGGAGTAAAAATCATTTATTTTCTTTTAAGTAATTTTTTAAAACAAGACGAAGAAAAAAATATTCATAAGTTTTCAAGAACAATACATATCGCATAATTATTCAAGCTGGCTTTTTTTTTAATCCAAAAAATAAAGGTATAACTACAAATACCGAATGGGTTACAAATCATTTAGAATACATCAAATTATCACATGTCCCAAGTCGCAGGTATTAAATAAATATATTTTCTCTAAAAAAAATGATTTTACATTAGGGCAACAACCGTTAGATACTTCAAAATTGTTTGTGTTTGCCTTGCGATAATCAGTTGATAATATTTCTTTGACTTATAGGTTTCCATAAGAAAAGATTTATTCTAAAAGGAGGAGAAAGTCTCTATTGGGAAGCCTCTAGAAGGAAGAAGAATATTTCAAGAGTTCGCATGTACTTCAAAGGTCTTATCATGCCTGATTCAGATATTTTGCAATTATTATATTTGTTCACACAATTCTTATCTTAATTTCTAAAGAAGCTGTTTTGGCATCAAAGTTGGTTTTGCTAATGCAATACTCTCAATTGCCACCTAACATGATGTGTAAATCTGTAATGAGTGTTTTAGCATACCGAATTGAAGGTTGTTACTCCTGGTACGTCTATAATTCACTTCCATGTGGGTGAAGGGAAAATCTTGCAATCGAAATTACAACTACTTTATGACTAGCTAGAGCAGGAGTTTCCAACTTACACGAGGCCGGGGGCGGCAGTTAAAAACACCAGTCAAATGGCGGGCCGCAGTTATATCAAAATTTTTATAGGACTCTTTTATGTTTGAAGGAACATTAAATATTACTGTCAGATTTTTATCAAGTTGTACAAAACGAGTGTATTAAATTGCAAATTAAAATAAGAAGTAGATTTTTAAAAATATTTAATTGCATATTAAAAAATTCAGGCCACAAAATTTGCAAACGTAAATAATTTCGTCCAAAATGAGTGGTTTCAAAAAGTTAAATCGGAGAATTTCTTCGAGACAATTTCTGATTCGCACATGCTAAATTATATTCACAAAATACAAAAGAAAAATACGAAATAAAAATGAACAACATATACGATTATTTTCGCATTTGAATAAATATTTTCTTGGATGCAAAACCTAAAAAAAATTTTTTTTATACCGTTGGTATGTTAAATTTCACAGAAACGAAGAAATTATGTTTTTTTTTTTAACGAAAGAAAAGTATTTTAAACCCATATAGAGTTTTTACGAAAATAGTCCACAAAGAAATGACAACTTATGTAATTTAGTTCGCGGGCCGGATGGGGCCCGCTGGCCTCCAGTTGGTAACCACTGAGCAAGAGCATTCAAATCTTTGTCGGAGCTCTGCGCTTTACGGCAATGCAAGTTTCTCTCAATTCCCGACCGAAGTAAATAATTAAAGGAAATGGATCGTCAATTAGAATTCCCAACCTTTTTCCATTCAACCTTTATCAATTTTATTCCGGCTAGCTAGAGCACTAGAATTTTATCCAGAGCTCTAGCCAAAAGACAATACAAATTTCGAATGTTTTCTGACAGCAGCACGTAGAATTTGTTTCCATTTTCTACGTGCCAAAGGGTAATTTATCGTCATTTAAAATTTTTGATCATTTTTTTTTTGTCTAGATAAAAAGCACACGCATTTTAATAACAGCTTTAGGCTGAACGATAATAAAGGTTTTAACCATTTCGTTAGCTCCAAAAGAAGAGTCTATTGCCCTTTTATTCTTAAAAGCAATTTATTGTAAATTGAAATTTTGACCACTTGCCGATGAGTTCAAAATTTCTATTTCAATTGGAGCTCTGTGCTGGATGACAATATAAGTTTAAATTAAATTTTGTATATAATTTATTTTTTTGACATGAATGATAATTCCTGAAAACGATCCGCTCTGACGTCATCATGACACTTTTCTCAAAATTTCTGCTGAAGATCTAGTGTGCACTGCCTTTTATACATATAATGGGCTCTGCTATGCATCACCTTCTGCAGTTTATTTTACAGACATGGATTGAGTACCGGAAGAGCTATTTTATATTAATCAGTTGTTCCTTCACAATTGTCGAGCAGTGTAATTTAGTGTTTCTATCATAATTTTTCGTCATTACTATTATAACTGTGCAGTATGAATGAATAATAGTCTGTGAAGTTTCTGTTCAGCAATTGAATGTATTTTAGATCTCGGTTGCCAAGTTATTGTTCTTTGTTGTCAACGCGAGAAAGAAATATCAGTTTTTTTTTAGCAATCTGCATGCATGATTACTCATATGTGTTTTATGTAATACTAAGCGACTCGTTTCCTACTTGCTGCGTTCGCCAACACGCCATTTACGCATTCATTAACAATTAGAACTAGCTACGATTGCTCAGGCGATCGCGATTTTATACACACAAACTATAAATTTTAGTGATTAAAGACATAACTTGTTCTTTATTATTAAATAAACTCATGACATTTTTATTCTTTCTCAACCTCATTCAATGAATGAAAACCAAAGGAAGAGATTAGGAAAGAAAATACATAGATGACCAATCAAAACGCACCACGGTATTTATAAGGCTTCGTTGGAACTGAAATAGAGCTATAAATAATTATGTACGCAAATTGATAAATATAATTCAAGAAAAATATAGACCAGCTTGCTGATATAAACAATTTGATTTTAACCTTTTATATCTGCTTAGCTTATAGCTCATATTTTTTCCACCTTTTCGTTGCTCTCGCGTGAAAAGAATTTTCAGTCTGAAATTTGTAAACATTTGCATTTTAGTATTCAGGATTATAACTTCTCACTCATTTGATATTTCAGGTTTCACTTCTTTGTGTTCTTAGTTCAACGCAAGAAAGAAATTTTATCGGTTTTTTAACTATGTATATACGTTTTAGTGTTGCATATAATTCTAAGTGGTTTACCCCTTGCTCGATGTCCTCCCCGTCCCCCGAAATTGCTTTCGTTCGTTGATAAAACGCATATCTTTCTTGCATCAATTATAAAATACAAAAGTTTAAATATCGGTATAAAATATTATTAAATCTGCATAAATTATAATACATAATTAAAACAAAAATGCAGAAAAGTTTGTATTTATGAATAGTTCTTTTTCAACCTTTCATTTTTGCACAGCTTATAATTTGGCTTGCTTCGGAACATTTGAAAACATGCATGTTTAAGCGTTCATGCTTATGACTGCTCATTCACATGATACAAACGCAAAAGGAAATTTAATCTTTTTTTTTAATCGTGAACATGCATTAGATGTTTTATATAAGATAGATTTCCAAACAATAGAAAATTATACCTATTGTTAGGTAAATTGGAATAGCTTATCTCCATTTATAAATAGGTAAAGAGGTAATAGGTAATAGGTAATCAGTATTTACCTTTTCTTAGGTATCCAACATCTTGCTCCTCCGTATAAATTTGAACTGTACTACAAGAAGTAACAGTTATTGTCAAACTGAACAAAAACAAATACAAATATCGATTTCCCATTGGTTAAAATTAAAATCAAGTTAGGAATTAAAATTTAAGACCGCAAACAACACACATTTCTATCTTGTCATAAAATCAAAAAGAGGTTCTGATATATTTTGACACTCCGAATATGATTAACCTGTTAGATTATTTGTTTATTCCATTATTTTGATTCAGGTGTTACGGAAACATATTGGGTCGTCAACATCTTATCGTTGCCCTTTGGATTCAACTCAAAATGTTCGGCATTGCGCTGAAAAACTTCCTGTCTCACGTGATTATCAATAAATAATTGAGTGAACGGAATTTAATATGACGTTAGTGTAGCAGTATGCAAGAATGTAAACTATCTTCATTCTTCTTCATAATATATATTTATCTTTATACTATAAATATTATAGAAGTGTTTTCCGGGAACTAAAAAAAACAAAAAGAAAACAGAAGAAATTGAGAGGGTATTTATGGGTGATTCTTTGAAAACATGACAATTCAGAACAAAAAGTTTCTTCAAATTTAAAGTCATCAAAATAATCTAATTTTTTTTTTGTATATTTATTTAGTTACATTTATGAGTATCTTACAGATAGCAGTGTAGTTTATTGACATTTGCTCGAGAAAAAAAAATAAAATAGAAATTCACCAAATTTTGAATGCCAGGAAAATGACATATTAGTTTAGAAGTAAAAAAAAAACACACAGTCATTTTAAGCTAATAGTAAGTAACTCAAACTAAGCCTTTACGTTAGATGGACCGTGAATTGCTTAAATTAATTCTTTTATCCACTGTAGAAAGAATTAAAAATGTTTTTGTTGCTGATATGTACAAAATAAAATTGTGTATAATAATCAATCATTAAATTAAAAGAAAAAACTTTGATTGCATTCAAGCATATTACAATCTTACATAAGCTTGGTATTAGGTAAATATTTGCTTTTTCTCTTTACATTCAACTGTCTAAAAAAATTTCTGGTAACTGTTTCAATGTCCTGGTATTCATAAGTCAGGAAAATGACAGCCAGGATAATAACAATTTGCCATTATATAGCATTTAACTTTACTTTTATTTATCATTTCGGCCTAAGATGTTTACATTCTGTAGAAAACAGCAGGATTTCATGAAATAACTCAGGTAGATCTATGTAGTTTATGTTATTAATGATTTCAAGAAGACAACATAAAAACCTGCTCACATTGAAAAATTTTTTGAAATAGCTTTTGAACCAGAAAGTTGTTACTTTATACACGCAATAAAACATGTTCAGATAGGATGGTATTCTAATCAATCTAATAACATAAGATATTGATTGCTGGCGCTATCTATTTTGGTTATAAATCACTAAATAAAAGTAGCCAGGAAAATGACAGATTTTCTTTTAACAAATAAATTATTGAAAGAAAAAATTATTTTCTACAAAGTTTTTGTAAATAATACCCTCCGCATATATTGCAGAAATGCTTACAATGGCTGAGATAAAAAAAAAATTTGATATTGAAAAATTTATGGAATGCTTTGAAGCTAGTTATTATTGAAAATATTGTTTGTGATATACCAGGAAAATGACATTTTCAAATTCAATTAAATTTTTTAACTATATAAAACAGCCAAAGCTAGTACAAGACCGTTTTAAAGTACTAACAGCAATGCTATTTATTAAAATTAAAAAAAAAAGTTCTTTTAGTAGTATAGTATTAGATCTTGGAGCAGGAGACTTTAAATTGTCATATTTTGTGAGAATCACCCATATATCCTCTTTAAATTTATACTAGCAGCGTAGTCACCTTTCAGAATTATCTTATACAACCTCTTAAGTAGTTTAATGTCAATCCACTCATTAATATAATTAATTATCAATCCATACCGCGAGTATTGCATTATGTATAAAGTTAAAAAATTGAGAAAATATGGTATTAAAAAATTAAATATGGTACATAAAATTTTATTTATAGTTTATTTTTTATTATTTATTATTTTAAAAAAATCCGGAAAACAAAATAAAGAAAAGATATAATCTCTTCAAAAGGCAAGAGCTTTGCGCCTCTAATATGGTAGCATGTGATCTATGTTTTAAGTTTCTACAGTTATTATAAATAGGATCAGAAATATATCTAAATAAATACATGGAAACTAAGTTTTTATTTCAATAAAAATACAAAATTATTATAAGTAAATACTTATAGTATAACTGACTATTCAACACTAGTTAAATTATTACTTTAGGCAATCAAACGAAAGGAAAAATAAATACATAACGTATAATTAATTTTTTACCTCTACTTAAACTATTACTTAAGACGACCTAAAAAGAAATGACAACTATGTTGTCAATAGAGAAATACCCGAATTTATGGTGCCACATAAGAGAATTCTATATGCAGGTTAATAATTGATTCAAAACGCTTTTGGCAATTGCACATCAAGTGAACTAATTTTCAGATCAAGATTATGCTATTTCTAATTTTAATGAAATTCAATAAAGATGAGTAACATGCATCAGAAGAGTAATCAGATGAGTAACATTCGGCAATTATATAATCAATTTCATTTAGAAATGGTAAAGTTGAAGAAGATCTGAGTTACGAATTACTTGACCTAGAATGGCCAATGTAATTCTACCCAATTTTTTAGTTTCGAATTATTAAAATGTTTCCTTAGGAATGATACGCGCAATGGGAATGATTTCTATCAAACCATTTTCAATTTTAATCAAACTTGATACAGAAATACGAAATTTGTTAAAATAAATCGTGCTAATTTCCAGACCAGGGAAGTAATTTTATATCCAGAGCTTAGCATATTTAATTTGAATGGAACGTGATAGAGTAATGCTGAAATCTGTCAAAATTAAAGCCCTGGATAAGCTTAAGTAGCGACATTTCGCCATTTTGGTAATTGCAAGAGAGTTGCCAACTTGGTCCGGACAGCGAAAAAATATTTTCAAGTGATAGTTTTTTAATGTATGATTTTAGGTTTAAAATTTGATTTATAGGTTTTTTATTCATCACTACTTTTAAATAATTCGAAAGTATAAGTCATACGTAATTTTTTTAAGGGTTCACCCTGTTGAAAAACAGCAAAATTAACCGGAAATCTGCAAATTTTTACTTTGTAGTACTCTATCGTTTTCTAAAATATTCTTTCGAATCCGGTGGAGTTGTAGTCTCTGCTGAAACAGGAAATTCACTTAAACAGCATTAATAATTTTGGCAGAATTTCAAATTTTTTTTTAAAACACTATATAATCTTGCATTTAATTGTCATATCTTATCGGTATTACAGAAATTAGATTTAAAGCTATTTAATTTATATAGATTCATTATGATTTTGACATATTGGATGAGTATTTATAGTATTGTATGGTAAATATTTTATTTTAAAGAATAATTCTTAATATTTCAAAAAAACAAAAACAATTAGGTTACACTAGTTATAGTACTTTTAATTCTGACTACAAAAACGTTCAAATATTTAAATACTATTGGAATCTATTTTTAAAGGTTTCTAACTGAAAAATTATTTAAATTACAAACAATATTTGTTGTCTATTTTCATTTCTTTCAGGTGAATATTGTAAAATTTGAAACAGATGAATAAATAAATCAATTTCATACTTACCTCACATAACATCACACATTTCATACTGTTTTCGTTTTGAGTCCATTTATTTTTGCCTATTCTATGCAGTCATACATTTCGTCGCTCTTTATTACAATCTCCAACAGGGAAACAATATAATTTAAAGCCTAATTTTGACTTATTAAAACACCCAAATGCGCCATAACCTGTCATTATTAATTTAAAAGTATGAAACAAAGTTAAGAAAAAAAGGAAAATAGAAATAACAGATCAAGCGAAAAAACACTTCACCTTTCAAACTAGTGACCAAAATGGCGACTATTATCCTTGTGATCGGTAAGCGAATTGACAAAACATACCGTAGATTATAAACTAGGCGATTGCAAGTGGAATTGGCGATGGATTACGCGTAAATGTCGTGGGTAGGACTGGGCGATATTAGAAATTATATATCGTGATATATCGTCAGTTTTGCATCGCGATATAGCGATGTATCGCGATATAGTATTTTTGAATTTCATNGAGTGATGCTACTTGAGTTGCTAAAATAAGCTCTGCAAAGTTACAGACCAATTAATAAACTTAGAATTTTCTCTTTTAATGAAACTTATATAAATTTGTCGAAATATATAACAATAAGTTCTGCTAAGTTTCAAACCGAGAAACTGCAATTACATCAGTAACAGTTCCATATTTGAAATTCTACTTTAAATGGTTTCTGGATATATATACTACAGATATTTTTGATTTTACATCCTTCAGCTCCAACTTGAACTAGATGTCGGCAGACTCACACAAATAATGTATCTATAGTAGTGTACTGTACTATTCAATAGGAAAGCTATTATATACAAATTAGCAGGCACAGAGACATGTTGTTTAAAAAATCTTAAACTATACCGTGGAATTCATAAGCATATTCTGTTAAAAGATGGTAATATTTTGCATTAATTGAGCACTAATTTAATGTTTGCTTTATCAAGTTTTTGAAACAGTTACTTTACTAAGTTTTCGAATTTTCTTGTAATTTATGTAATTTGTATACTATTTATGAAATATTTTTCACTGTATGAAGTAATATAGTTTATAAAATAGCACTTTGCACACAATCAACAAAAACTATTAGTTTAATGTTTTCCTCGCCTTTTGGAGGTTTAAAATAAATCCAAATTTAGGTTATTACTAAAATTCTACCTGCATCAAACTTGAAAGAATTACAATTCGATACTCCAATGTGTAATACCAGATGAAAAGTTATGATCATGTATAGAAAATCAAAGGAGGTAAAGAACAATTGGTTTCATAAATTTTACGTCGATTTTCTTAATGTAATAATCTAAATTAACACATTAAAGCCCAGACACAAGATTCAACGCATGGAAAACACTTATGTGATTAAAGTGTAAGCACATTTTTGTTCATCAAGTTGCCATTTCTTTCTGAGACTTACTATGATATTTTAGCTTTTAAAAACTACTTTTACTTTACTTTTATTTACAAAAATTGGGCACCTGGGCCTCTTAGCGGCCCCTATCCCATACATCTAGAAATTTACAGAAAATTTATAGTAATAACATTTTGAATTTAGCAGTGGATGTGGTAGCTAATAGAAAAACAAGCACTTTGCTTGAGTAAATATAACATTTGAATATCTGATTCATCGAATCTAAGTTGACATATATAAATATAAACATAATTTGATATATATATACGTAAGTTGACATAAATAAATATTAACATAAATTGATACATATTTCACTAATTAAATTTCTATATTTTAACTAGCACATATTTAATTATGACATACATTGAAGTTCATTCGAATACATTGTGGTAGCCATAAAAAAATCAAGCCGTTCGCTTGTGAAATAATAAAACAATGAAAAATTCAATATGACAAATTGACGTTTTTACATAACATTAGACATATTGATTGTAGACTTTAATTTAAAATAAAGATATAACATGATTTGATATGTACAATAATTGATTTTTGAAAAATGAAGAACATAATTGATGACTTTTAAAAACTACTGCGCACAACTCCAAATCCATATATAAATATTTTAAATGAATAGTGGTAGACTTTTTCTGGAAAACAAATCCTAATAATGGGGTATGTATTTGTGCTACTACTTTCTTTCATTTTTGAAGAAAAAAAAGAACTATCTCTTTTTAAAAATTACGCTAATTTCAACCAAGTTTCGTACAAATATGAAAACAATTTTTAATTACAAATAACTTTTTACTGCAATAATAGGAAAAGTTGTTCCATCTAACAACTTGCGTCATTTATTCATAAACTGGGGGAATTCGTTCTTCTGTTAGTTACCACTTAAGATTTAATGATCATAAAAAAGGAATGCTAATAAAGCTATTACGAAAAAAAAAAAAAATCTGATATTCTAACTGTTCCATTTTGTGCTCAAAAGAAATTAAAGAAATTTTAGAAAATTGAAAACTGAAGTTTGAACAATTTTGTTAACAAGCCTAAGTTTTAAAAGGCTCATCTCAAAACAACTGAATCAAAATGACATTACCTACATATGTTGGAATTTATTAACTAAGAACCAAATATTGTAACTTAAATTTCGGTACCATTAAAAAGGCTCGATGCTAATTAAGTTTTCTCATAAAGAGGAGATAGTTTCTATTTCTGAAATATTAGCTATGAGATCCCTCTTCTCAAGAATGTATAACAACTGGAAAATATTTTTGCTTGGGTCCGGAGCTTAGATATTTTCGCATCGCTGATTTCAAATCTGAAATCAGTTTCTCTCTTCAACCTATAGTTTTCACGCAATTCAATAATACATCCCTAGGGAGGATTTTTTTATAATTCACTCGAGTAAATACTGAAGTGACTCCACTTCTCTACTACACAAAGAGTGGTAGGAAGAAGGCGTAAATATATTTCAGTTTATGATGCGATATAGGTTATATGTTTTTTCAGCGAAACAGGCAAGTGTGCATGCATGCATAATAAAAGACCATACGTTCTTCATAAATTTGTACATTAGGACAAAATAAAATAAAATAAAAATACTATTTTGAAAAGAAAAACTTTTTTAGCTTTCGGAACAAAATTAATTTCAGATTTGAAAGCTTTACGCGCCAAAATTATATTTTATAACCGTCGTTGAACAACCGACTCAATTTCGCGTTTACAACTACCAATGTTCAACTCAGTAGCCTTGTAATTTTAGACCCAATCTAGAATTCAAGGGAATTCCTGGATCGAGTATTGAGAGAAATTTGCCTTCTTGAAGGCCTTTTTGGTGGAACTAACCCACATTTGCGCTACATCGAAAGGAAGACCACAAGAATCTCCCATGGTTAACCTGACGGCAATGAAACGCTAACCTGTGATCCATCTACCACTAAGGATATTTTACGTTATTCCTGTGGTCAGTGCGAGACAGGTGTGGAATTCGTATTGACCACTCATCACTGGAATTCGAACCCGGTTCACCTCTTTGGAAGGCGAACGCTCTATCCCCTGCGCCACCACGGCTGGCACCAAAATTATAGGTAAGATTGAGTATTTGTTTGTAAACGCACCAAAAAAAAATTGTTCCCCCTGTAAATTAAAGCCTATTAAATTACAATAACCTCAAAAAAATCTCGTCACCACTTTAAAAAATTTTCAAGTAACCTCGTACTGTATATCAAATATCAGTCTTCAAAACTTCAAGGCGAAATTTTATCCGTGTGTTTTTGACCAAGAGATCTATAAAATACATCTAGAAAGTGAATTTTTAGAATTATATAGATAGCTAATAATGCAATTCCTTTACGTAAAATGTGTATAAGAAACTCCTATAACTGAAAGCCTCCACACGATTTCGTAAGGCAGTCCAATCAGTATTATGCTTACACAACAACTATTTAAAGCTGTTTTTTAAAGGCTTAGTCGTCTTTTGAAATGATGTTTTTATGTTAACAATTATACAATGGATTTTTTTAATATAACGTGAAAACTAAAATTATATAGTATTTTTCATTTTTAGGGCTGACACAGGCGACTAAAATAGCAAAAATCTACAAATTGTATTAAAATTTGCAACTTTTTCTATTAAATTTTATTTTCATAATAAATATAAATAATTTGCAATGTAATTTATGGTGGTAGTTGCGATTGAATAATTAGATAAGTTGAGTTTTTACCACTTCTATCAACTATTCACCACTTTTAAAATTTTTCAGGGTTAAAGAAACTATGGGGCATTAAAAAAGGATACATTGTTTTATTTCATTTCCTGTACGACTTATCAGATATGCTTCACTAAAAATGTAAGAAGTGGTAAAAACTTGGTAAAAAAATGTAAGAAGTGGTAATTTATTTTTTGTCTATTTAAGTTTTTAAATTATTCAATCGTTAAAACCATCATGACATACATTGTAAATTATTCATACTTAAAATGGAAAATATTCTTTGCAAAATAAATATACAGAATAGAAAGAAAAAAAGTTTTATTTTATTCTCTTTTAATAGATTTTAGCTTTTGATTATGCATCACTTTGTACATGAGTCGCCTGTGACTTCCCTGCTGATAGATCAGATAATATTAACAAAAAAATTTAAAAAATATACTCCTAACATTTCTTTTTTATTTTCATTTATTTTATAGCTTTGTTTTCATTTTTAGTAATTTTTATTCATTTCTTTTGAAGGGATAAAATTTTGTTATCGATCTTTTGAAATTCATGGAGCAGAATTACTATCTTAAATCAATTAATGTAGAAAAAAACATTTTTATTATTCAGTACACAGTTTTCAGCATGTAAATCACATTCCCTTTCATCATAATATCATTAAAAATATCACTTTTTAAAGCATTTCTGTAAATCAGTATGTAAAAAAATGTTCAATTCTTCATATCTATTTTAGAAAGAAAACCAGTTTGGAATATCAGTTCCTGATAACCTTTCATTAAACTTTCTATTTAATCTTCCATTCTGCTCGTCAGTTAAAACATTCTTCCAATCACCAACGATTCCTTTTCGAATAAATTTCAATTCAGGCAATTCCTCGGGCAGATTTAATTTAGAAATAAACTCGGCTTTGTGCCTCAAACCTTCATAAGCCATTTGCTCAGATGCTGTTTTTATTTTTTTAGAGTCACCCATATCGTTGAGATGCTTTTTCATGTAATCAAAACTACTGTATAAAACAATGTTGTTAAACACCGCATTGTCTCTTTCTATTTCGGAAATAAATTCATCGCCAAGGAATTTCGCCAAGGTAACGATAACACTCCTTATATCTTTTTTCATCTCCTCGTAGGTAGTGAAGAAAACGTTTTGGTCCTTACGATGAGGGTACCAGGACAACAAATGATCAAAATAATCATTGTACTCTACTTCACCATTCATGAAAAACTCGAAAAAATCATCAAACTTACCATTCCAGAAAGCAAATTCTGGCTGACTTTGCGTGTGATGGTAAAAAGATAAAACACAATCCTTAGGATTTCGAGAGACAAAAATGTATTTGGAATTAGGCGAATAAGGTAGGTGATCGTAAGGAAGATGTGTCTTAAAAGCACCTGGGCGGGGCATTTTTTCGATGCCTTCTTTGCCCAGCATATCGATGTAAGGACAATGCTTTTTAAACTGTGAGATATCTTCTAATTCTTTTCCTTTCCGGAAAATGTAAAGAGCTACGTTTTGCATCCATGTTGTCCCACATTTAGGGTAAGTCACGATAAATATGTCTTCTGCTTGTGGTTTGTAATCCAGAGCTTCACGGAAACATTTTGGTGAAAAGAAACCAGGGTATGTAATACCATCCATTGTGTTATACAATGGTTTTTTCACAATGGAATTTGTACTAGAAGCCATAATAGTGCTCAACCTAAAAAAAAAAATCTTTCTTATTACTTTATAAATTAGCACAGATATCTTAATCTAGAACTTGGATAGTTAGATTTTTCCTGCGACAAATTAAAACAAATAAAATTCAATGACAATGTCATTCAAATAATACAGAATAGTTTGGATTACCTATTTTTTGTAAGGAAACAAAAATGCATAAAGAAGTGGAGTAAAGATTGACTTTATGAAAAAGTCCCGGGACTAAATCTAATTAAATTAATCTGCAAAATGTGGTTTTAGTAGTTTAAGAGGGGTCTAAAGTTTGGGTCTCATAATGTTAATTTCACTTTTTTCGTATTTCACCTTAGGTACGTCTGAGTCCATTGAAAAAAATTTTAATGAAGAATATAAATCCCTCAGGGCTTAGGCTTGGAATTAAACGCGTAAAAAAATAAAGGAGGATGGAGACCTACTCCAAGTTGAGTTCAAAAAATACATTGGGAAATTTCAAACTAAATTTGAAAATCAGGGTCCAGACGAGTCAAACGCCGCCTCGAAAGAAGTCGCGAAGGGTAAATATTCGACGTAGATGTAGAGAACATACAAAGAAGACCTTGAGACCCTACATATGAAGCCCCTTCCCATGAGGAATAACCGAGAGCTCGATGAAGTCTCTTTCTCAATAAAGTAAAAAAAAAAAGGGAACACCACTGGATCATTAGGATCAAGCCGAAAGCTTTTAACAGGGTTATAAAACGAAGCAAAGTCAAATTACGATGGCGCACATATAATGTTAAAGACTACTTCCGAGTACTAAAGTATTATAAATGTAATAGATTCGGCGATATGGTGAAGGACTGTCTGTGTGATGAGTCCTGAGTAAACTACTATTCATTGGGACAACGTATAAATGAGTGTACAGCCAAGAGTAAGTGTACTAGCTGTACAGAAGTGAACACAAAGTTCGGACTCAATCTGAACACAAAACTTCAATGGTTGGTTCGAGGGGAACAAAGGTCGTTCCCCTCGAGCCAACGAGAGCCGAAACGCATTCGGAAAAGGACTGATTACTCGTGAACACCTACTACTGCTACACTGATTTTTTGCAAGTCGTTTAAAAGGTGTTCTTCAATCTGCTACAACCAAGTTTTCTTTATGTGTAACTTACATCAATTTCTTGTATTTTAATTAATTACTTTTTCAATAAAGTTTTTCTTGGGTTAGCCTTCCAGGCTGAGTATCCTCAATAGACCGCAGGATAGTTGTTGTCTCTCCTGCTGTTGGTCTTAAATTTCTGGTTTCTACTGTGGGATTGGGCTATAAGTCTTTTGTTCCGGCAGGTCATCTTTGTCTATCGAGTCGATTGGGATGTTTCTCGTCGTGAGTAACCCGGTGTCGTATGCAGACAAGTCCGCATTGCTTGGTTTTATCATGGTGAATGGGGTGCTGTTGTTGCGGTGAGAATTCCATTCTTATTAAATAGCCCATGCAAAGTCGCGGGGCACCGTAATCAATTCCTTAACCTATCCACAGAGAGATGCACCGCACTTCCAGATGTTTATTAATTTGCATCACTATTTGTGCGTGGTCCACCCTCACTATGACGACTACTTCGTAATGATCCATAATCGCAGAAATTGTGATGCAAATTATTAAACATCTGGCGGCTATGTGCATCTCTCTGTGAGTACTTTTGAGCTGAAATAATTTTCTGTTGCTGGTGCATTTCCCTCTGTCAATCCATACATCATTTTGCAGATCTGCATGCTCCTTTGCATGCGATGACAACTCAAATGACTGCGGCAATGCAGGTCTATTACATCCAATGTTTTGAGAACAACGCCACCTAGCAGTTAACGAATACGTTTCTGACTATGGGTTGCTATGCAGTTCAAGAATCCTTCCTTCCCCTACTTTCCCTTAAAGTTTGTCCCAATAATCCTGGAACACCCTGTGTTACAGCGGAAATAAAAGACTCGGTTCACTTAAATAAATGCTTAAAAAGAGATTATTACCGTATCTTTTTTTTTAAATATATAAAGATTAATATCAATTTGTTCTCACTATTGTGTTAAAATTTAAAGAAGTCCTAAAACTCAGGTGAATGGTTACTTATTTTTGCATCTCTATATCTCGACCCATTTCTGTATAGAATACATATTATTTAAACTTTTCTCTTCGTTCACATTCCAGTTATTAGAAAGTAGTCACTTCAAAGTTAAAACTTCAAGGAGAAGGACCATAAACGGCCTCAGTCACTCGAGTAAATTTTCATGATATTGTTATCTTTTGACTCCTCTTTTAAAGTAAAGTCAACACGCTTGACGCGTGGTGGCTCAGAAGATAAAGCGTTCGCCTCCTAATGAGGAGTTCAGTTCGAATCCCAGTTTTGGCTGGTTCCACCCGGCTCGCACCGGCCACATTGCTGATGTAACATCGTCGGGCAAACCATAGGAGGTTTTCGTGGTTTCATGGTCCATGTTACGCAACTGAAAATTAGTTTAATGAAAAAGTCCTTCACGAAGGTTAATTTGTCTCAATGCTTCACTCAGGAGTTCCCTTTTCTTCTGGTGGGGTTCAAAACTGTAAGGCCACGGATTTGAACATTGATAGTCGGAAACTCAGAATTAGTTCATCTGTTCAGCGCCGGTTATAAAGTAAAATATAAAAGAAAAAGTTAACACACTTATTCTAAATGTCTGTGGTAATCATGCTTCTGGTAGAAAATTGGAGTTCTTCTTTTTATTAAAAAAAATTTAACCAAATTACATACTTGTAATTTGCTTATAAACGTACTTTATTAAAATAAGTATATAATTTGCAGAAGCAAAGTATATACTTATTTCAATAAAACGAAAGTATAAAATGCAGGGCTGCCAACTTTCCACGTTTTTTGTAAACATTTATTCTAGTGGAAGCTATGAATATGTTTTAATATATAATTTTTTATTCAATTAAATTTATTTCCCGCACCACTACATGTAAATGATTTAAAAGTTCATATGCATCGACACTTTCTTTCAACTCCTGCGCTGTGGGGCTTTTAAAATGTTGGCAAAATTACCAAAAATTCTGAAAGCTTGGATTTTTAATTGTTTACCACTATATGAAATATTTTGCAAAACGCGTAGTAGTTGGCAAGGCTGGAAATATATCGAGTGATTTTATAATCAAACATTTTTCTTTTTCTTTAAGCGACAGAAATTCTTTTTATATAATCACTTGTTCCTCTGTAGTTAGTCTATTTCCCTCGAGTATTGAATAAATACAACACTTTGCTGCAGTGTAAAAACTACTTTAAACCTTTTAGTATCTTACAATCTCTTAGCTACGTAAAAGTTTTTTGAAATAATAAGTTGTTTCTTAGTAGTTGCCTTATTTCGCTCTGATTTTGTATAAGCGCAACATTTCACTGCGCGATTCTTTACGAAAAAAATTTGATGAAGTATATAAGCTAAAACTAGATAATATTATTTTTAGTATTGGCTATCACTTTAGTTTTAAATAAATATTGCAGTCTAATAATTACAGAATTTAATATGTTATTTCCAAATTGGAGGCAATAACAATCCCCGCTACGTCAAATGTGTAAAAAATCACTTTAAAGAATGAAACAAAAAAAGAAGACGAACCCGTAAAATGTTCTAACTGCGAAAGAGACTTACTGCCAGTTATGAAAAATGCCTTGTTTGCATCGCATGGTCGAGAAGCACAACAAAATAACCAAAAATCCAGTACTGTCAAGAAAATCAATTTTCGAGAACTAAAACTACGTTGCTGCGGCCTTAGAAGAAAAATCAAATACCACACTCTCTATTGCGAAGGAAAGAATAAAAGTTTCCAAAACGGTAGCTGAAAAACTGACTACTCTAACATTAATCGTTAAAGACATCTTAAGTGGATTGGACAGTAATTATCAGGAAGCCCTCAAAATAAACTATGGACAGAAACAACAGAGATAATTTTTTCCCTTTAAAAATAGCGTTCTGGAACGCGAATGGCCTAAAAACGAAGATTGAAAAACTGAAACATTTTGTCCATGAACACGATGTCAACATCGAAGCAGTTAACGAAACGCAGCTCAATAAACCAAATGGAAGCAAGACTGCTAACTATAACCTCTTTAGGTGCGACAGGACGGCCTTTTGAGAAGGTGGCGTTGCCTCATATGTTAAAAAGGCATACACAACTGCAATGTTTAGTTCTAAAAGTGATTACGATTTTGAAGAAGTCTCAGTGGTAATCACCCTATCTAATGTAAGGAGATTTGAAATTACAAGCCCTTACAATCCTTCTCAAAATAATATTAAGGAAGATGTCATCTAAGATTTCTCCCCAGCAATTTGATAGCATTGTTGTGGAAAACATCAACTCAAAAAATACTGACTGGGGCTGATAATGACAGATACCTAACACAAATTATAACAAAACACAATCAAAATTTTTATGCTCCAAGTGAATCAACAAATCACTCTTTCTCTGGTGACATTCTAGATATCCTAATGACGAATTCCAGCGCCCCTTTCTCTCTAGAAGTAGTGCATGCATTAAGCAGTGACTACCTACCAGTTTTAGCGACTACTTGTTTTGATAAGGAGAAACAAAAAAAGAGCTACAAACAGGAAAACAAATTGGTTACTATACGAAAATATTTTAAATCAATGCTCTCATTCCAACAATATCAAATAAATAGAAGACATAGAAAATGAAGTAAATAACTTAACGAAAGATATCCAAGCCGCCTACGATGAAGCTACTGAAATCATTAACATTTGACCAGACTGCAAAATTATTCCCAAAAGCATTGAAGAGCAGATAAAATTATAAAACCAAATCAGGAAAAAAAATAAAAATACTTGAGATCCCAACGTAAAGTCAGAAGTTAATAGATGGCAAAAAAGCTTAACTTTAAGCAACGCATTAAGCATCGATACTGAAGACAATGACGCGTGAAAAATGTTTAATTCACTTAAGACTAGCAGGACTAAACATGCCCTTCAATACCTCTCACGAAAAAGTCTACTCAGATCACGAGAAAGCTGACATTTTTGACAACACCATTGATGAAATTGGTTGATGACAACACCATTGGCGCAACTGAAAATTAATTTAATGAAAAAGTTCTGTACGAAGACAAATTTCTCCTAATACTTGATCCCGGAGCTCCCTTGTCTTCTGGATTGGGTTCAAAATGACAAGGCTACGGAGTTGAATAGGAGTACTCGTAAACCCAAAATATTTAGTCCGTTGTTCAACGACAGAGTTGTTTCCAGAGCAAAATATATAGGCATCGCCCTTACCAACACCCTCAACTGGAACCTTACTTACTAATGCCATAAGCTTATCCTTCCCTCAGATCTGTACAGTCGAGAAACTCGAAGATAGCCCTCAACACCAAGACTCATATATGCATCATGTGTACACTCCCAATCCTTAACTATACCTCTCCCGTTTAGCAATCGTCAAATAAAACACAAATCAGAACATTACTCACCTTCGAGTTTAAAATTCTAAGAAGAATCAAAGGCGTATCCTGGTTCGTGAGAAATAATAAAATTTATAACGATCTAAACTAGACAATTACCTGCAACAACTAAATACGTCGTTTTTTTTTAATGAATCCGCGAAATGCGGAAACTGTGACTTTTATCAAATCTTCTATTTCGAATGAATCGACACAAATATTAAATTCAGTTCAGGGACAGACTTTTTTCTAAGCGACGGTGTTTTATCTGGACACTTCAATTCCTTATCAATTTAATTCACAGCGCATCAAGATGAACTGCATCACTCTGCACCAGTGAAACCCTTCGGGGGGGAAGGGGGAGGCGAGGGAGTGATGCATTGAATCAAGATGCCCGCTGTTTTTATCACTCTTCGATCTCAATGCATATTTTGTAAATAATTTTTTCCCTATCTCAGATTATCTTTTATTTTACCTCATAGGGTATTTTATTTTATTATATTATGTACACTTACTAACGTAATCTTACCACCCCCCACTCTACCCTTAATCGTATTAAATTTTCGATGAAGGAGTAGTTCTAAGCACTCAGTATCCAGAATTTAAATTGGCAAAATTATTATAAGTATTTATGATATTAGTATAATTTGGTATACAATGTTTCACAAGATGAATTTCATGATTGAGTTATCAGTTTTCATCTTTCTAGAAAAAGATTAAATCTGGTAATAGGTAGCGTTTGGGAAATAAATAGCTGTTTCAAAATTTATTTTCTATTGCGAGGAATAGAAATACATGTAAGTGAAAAAAAATCCGTGGAAAATTCAATTGCGGAGTTGAACAACATTTATCGTTTGATATTGTTCTGTATAAATAAAATGCAAAGAAAACATAAGAAATAAATTAAACAAATGACAATAAAAACTCATTATCTAGTGATCAGCTCACACGATTATATCAGCAAATCTTTTTATTGTTATTTTACGACTTCATTTATTTTGATTTTTTTAACTTCAATTTTTATATTTTTCTTCCTTACTTTTTTTTTGTACTTTACTTTATTTATTTATCGTTTTATATTTCTATTTTATATTATGAATTTTATGTACCTGTAAAGCTTATGTGCCGTAAATAAAACATAATAAATCTTTCAATTGTAAATTTTCGAATTTTCTTCGAAATCTTCTGTTTTTATTTTTTGCCTCTCATATAT
>NC_092206.1:96925379-96958416 GCF_043381705.1 Parasteatoda tepidariorum
TTCCAGTCCAGGGCTAAACAGTTCAAGATGTGCTCAGGTGATGCCTGGTTTTGTTGGCATTTAGGGCAAAGAGGAAAGATTTTTTGATTTGCAGAAAATGTGAGACTTTTTAGGTGTCCACTGGCCAGTCGGGATAAGCAGGTGTTGGTTTGCCTATCACCAGGGAGAGATAGAGTCCTGGTCTTTCTGCTTTATACCAGTAGTGAATAGGTGGAAGCAGCCACTTTTGTTTGTTCTGGGCCTTTTGCCTTGCAAAAAGTTCAAGGTATGTAAGCTCTGAGGTGGAGGGAACTGGATGGTCTAGTCCCTTCTTTGCAAGAGTGTCAGGTTATTATCGTAAATAGATTCATTAAAATAATTTTGGAAGGACATAAATTACAACTATTATTTAAAAATCAAGATTTAAAATTACATAAGATTAAGATATTTTTACTTCTTACTGCTCAAATATTAATGAATTTACTAAAAAGAAAGCCTAAGATATCGAAGAAATGCGCAAATAAACGAATTATTTTACAAACTTAAATGATATAAATTCAAAAATAAAAACCATATATAAAGCAACGCAAACTAAAATTGTGATTGTGTGTGCATTATTATAGAAATGAAGAGAAAACTATAGAAATGTGGTCATATTGAAATAACATTGACAGAGCAATCGGAAATAAACACTCAAAAATTATTTAAAAATTAAAGAACCTTTTAACAATGAAATAACTACAGCTTCATAAAAACCGAAAGTAAATAAAACCAAACCATAAACTAAATAAAAACCAAATCTCAATATCTTCAACAACAACAAAAATTAAGGACTCACTCATTTTATATGTCATAAATTCTTTCTTGAACATTAACTGCACATCATTTATTTTAGTATTTATGTACTCAATTCTATAAACTTAATAAAATATTTTCTTTAATAAATTCGAAAATTTTGTACAGTAGGAAATTAAATAAAAACTAATGATTTAACTTTAAGGTTTTTGTTTTTCAGAAAAATGAACTTGACTATTTTTTTAACAGTTGCATTAAAATGCCTTTCAGCTACTAGTTATTATTGCCATTCAGCTGATATTTAATAATGATTTGTCAGATTTCTTTTTAAATTAAAAAACAAATTCAGTTTGATGAATAAATAATACTTTTTTTCTGGTAAATAAATAAATAAAAAAAAATTCTACCTCAGTCACTCACCTTTAAATTAGAATTTTTTTTTTATGATTGAAATATAGTTCATTCATTTACGCTATACATTAGTATTTAGATGGTTCAAAATCCGGATGATATTAACAGATTCCTGCAGTATTTAAAATAGTAGTGAAATAATAATTAAGGTAAAAAATTATTGCNCTTTTTTTCTGGTAAATAAATAAATAAATAAAAATTCTACCTCAATCACTCACCTTAAAATTAGATTTTTTATGATTGAAATATAGTTCACTCATTTACGCTATATATTAGTATTTAGATGGTTCAAAATCCGGATGATATTAACAGATTCCTGCAGTATTTAAAATAGTAGTGAAATAATAATTAAGGTAAAAAATTATTGCTTTATTTCCCGATCACTTATTTACAAGATTGAAAGCGAAACGTAAAATAGGAAAAGCTAGTTTTCGGGAAGAGTTAAATCTATTCTTTTTTTCCAAACGATTCAGCAATATCGGATACTTCATTGGAAACTCGTATTTTTATGTATATGCTGTAGATTAATCAATAAATTTTTTGATTTGTCCACACTAGCCTTATGACACAAAGAGGAAAACATGCTCCGCTTTGTAAAAAATATTTTCTAGTGATAAAGGAATTTAAGATATTTTTAGTTTAGTATTTTTTATTTTAAGTCATTTTCCCACCACTGCTTATCGAAAATTCAAACTATCAAATAAAATGTAGCTTTATGACTGTGATCTCGAAGTGACACTTTTTAAGAGTAAGCATAATTATTAATTATCCATATTCTACTATTTAATTCTCTACCAATTTATTTATAAACGTCGTTGAACAGCCGACCCAATTTTGAGTTTACGACTACCAATGTTCAACTCTGTAGCTTTGTAGTTTTGAACTTAATCGAAAAGACAATCGAACTCCTGGATCAAATATTGGGAAAAATTTGCCTTCATAGATGACTTTTTGGTAGAACTAGCCCGCATTTGCGTTACAGGGAGAGGTAGACCACGAAAATCTTTCACAGTTAGCCTGACAGCAAGGGAACTCTAACCCATAATCCGTCTACCACTGAGGATATAGTACGTCAGCACTGTGGTCGGTGCGAGCCGGGTGCGGAGTTCGTATCGACCCACCATTGCTGGGATTCAAACTCAAGTGATCTATTCCCTGAGCCACTACGGCTCTACGATAGCATAATCAACGAGATAATAAATAAAAAAACGAATTTAGTTTCTGCCACTTTTTTTATATTTCCATTTGCCTGTGGCATCCCTGCACGCGCTTAAAAACTTAAGAAGGGGTAGGAACTTAATTTACTTATAGTTACATAATTATTCGATCGTAACTACCACGTGACTTACATTGCAAAACATATATATTTAAAGTGAAAATATTATTTGCATTCACTTTTTATAGTAATCTAAAAATAAAATATGCTAGGAAATATCTTTTTATAGATTTTTGCTTCCTATTAGTCATCACCTTTTACAGTTTTAGGCCCTGCATGGAGCTAATGTGGAGAAAACAATATTAAAAAAATAACTTTTGCTTCATTCAAAATGATTATTCAAATTTTAATTATTTTTTCTTTGATGTGCCCTACCTCCGAGTTTATATAACCGCTCTTCTGAATCACTCTGCTGATATTATTTTAAACACAATTTTATGGACTATTATAAGCTAATGAAATAAATTATAAGTTTTTAATATTTATAATAGAATATATACATATATAATAAATAAAAATATTTCGTTCTTTAGTAAGTTGATTTATTTATAAACACACAGTAAATTATAAAAAGAATGGAAATTTTTAATAGATGAGACAACCTATGTTCCCTTATGACGAGCAATGCAAAAATAAATATAAAACGAGTTTGTTTATAAGCAATTCTCCAATATTTCCATGATTTTATAACTCGGTTTTCATATAATATCAATAAAAATTCATGTCTTTAAAAGAAGTGAAGCTTATTTTTGTAGGTAATGAACATTATTTCTAGATTTAAGTGCGTTTCTCTTTAAGATTAGTAAATAAATACAATGAATTATAAATAGTTATCGAATAAAGTTATTGTTAGTTAAGGGAAGTTATAGAATAAAAGCGATGTTGTGAATACTATATAAAGGCACATGAATGTTTATGCGAGAAAAAATATACAAATAGAGAATTGTTATCTGAAACAGAGCTTAAAAGAACATGCATAAGTTAAATATCGTTACGCTAGTGAAGAAAAATTTACGCAGTTCAGTAACTACACGGCTGAGGTAAGATTTCTGATTTCTTAAGAATTGTAGGAATAGCTATTTAATAAACATTTCTTTTATTTAACTTTCAAAAAATATATCTGGAGAATATTAGAGTAAAGTGATTTTTGGTAAATTTTTACGACACTTATCCAATGAACAAAATTCCTTAAATAAAATACAATTAATGAGTTCAGCAATTTAAAAAAAAACTATTTTCTGAGTCGTTCAAACTATTTACTATTTCTCGATTAGTTCAGATAAAATAGGCATATGTAAGTAAATATGCGCATACAGTGCACAAAATAAAAAACGGAACACATGAATACATTTTAATCTTATATCGAATTGTTACGTTTTACATTGCATTTTTTGAATGAATCGTCATTCTCTTTAAATACTAAAGAAAATTTCTGCAGATGATATTTTAAGTCACGAAAAACATGAAAACTTACTATCTGTGAAAGTACAGAGCTTTTTACGAAAGATTCGAATTTTTGAACGCCAAAATAGTGGCTTAGAGAGGGTCCCAATAGTTAGTTAGGAGAGAAATCGATAGTTTGACCTTTTTAAAGTTAATTTCACTTTTAATACCTAACAAAAAATGCGCAGAATTATTAACATAGTTGAATTTCAAGCAATGAAATAATTTTTAACAATTATTTATTGTTTTTTTATTTATTATTTAGTTTAAAATATACGTATATACAGTTAAGAAAATACGTTGTAAAGAATCATGCTTTTAAAGGAGAATTACATTCCTTTCTAAGCCACTGTTAGAGACAAGTAGACGTCATTTTATAAAACTTAAGAAATAACTTTATTTTTAAACTAAAAGAAATGGGAATACATTTGTGCTTGATCAAAGCCAAAATTAAACTGAACTTTATCGTTGGCGATCGACAAAAGCGTGCCAAGACGCAGCATTAGCGCTTACATTCTGCCCCAGTTAAAATGTACAAAATTTCAATTAAGAAGTTACGCAAAAAATAAACATAGTTATTTTTAAATGTACAGTGAACCAAAAAACGGACTACCCTGAATAGCTGTTGATCTAATGATCGGATCTTCACGTTCTAGAACTCCACCTAAAGGGCTCGAGGGGGTGACCTCAAACAGGTTAATTAATTAATGCAGACGATATTTAAAATTACGAAATCAGACACTAAACTTACTTTCTCTGAATAAACATACCTTTTTTTCAAGGGATTTTTATTTTTGACCCTCAAAATATAGTGGGTTGTCGCAATCTGGGAAATATGGTCCCCATAGTTCGGTCAGGAGAGCTCAACGAAGTTTGGACCCTCTAATGTTAATTTTATTTTTTGCGTACTTCGCCATATTTTGAGAACTTTTTAAGTGAATTGAAAAATCTTTTGCATACAATTATAAAATTCGTTTATCCAAAGAAAATTCCATGCAAAAAAAAAATTTGGTAAATGTTTGCTATTATTTTATTTAATAACAATCATAAAGTTTTTAAATCGTAAGTTACATAAATTTTTACATAATTTTAAAGGGCAAAATACAAAACTTGAGCGTAATCGGTTGAATAGTTCTTGAGGAATCGAATTTTAAATATACGACTTTCTTTACATTCACATTAATAACATCGTAAAAATCTTCATGGACAAGTAGAGCTGCGGCTGGAAAGTTGTCACCTTCATCCACCGCAATTTGTTTCAGCTGTCAGAAAAGGAGCCCTCGTAACAGTGCAAAGTCTATAAACTTTAACAGCTTCAGATTTCCTCAATATTCTTCGCACGTGTTGCTCATCATATTGAAATCATACGGAACATTTTTTAATGCTCGCAGTATTGTCTACTGTGTGTTTCCTAAATCTGCTCAGAATGGGGCGTAAACAAGTCATATTGAATGATGCCATCATTAATCTGTATTGAGTTCAACAACTGCGCGATTGTGTACTGGCTTCAAGCACAACTCTAAGTTTCAACATTTTTACGAATATAAGTTTTTTGTTGGTTTTGGAACATCAATCACCGATTATCAAACATCGAGTAATTTTCTACGCTGCTTAAAAAAGAGAATCAAACAATTTGGAAGCAATTAAAACAATCCTTCCACAATTGACTCAGTTTATTTTTGCTTTTTCTATTTCACTCATTGGCAAAATGGGTGTTGTTTCGGGTTTGATGGCGTGCGCACCTTATTTGGACGCCATCACACTTTTCAATTGTGTTCAAGAGTAATAGTAAACAGTGCGCATGCGTCGACATTGTGTGCGTTGCTGTGGTGACCGCTGCTGTTTGATAATTTTCTTTAGAATTCCTTTTTTCTCTTTTAGTTTTGTTATGTATTAAATTGGTGAGTTTATTTCTTTTTCTTTTCAATAGCAGGCATTTTTTGTTGTATTTGCATAATAATAATTTAAAGTATTTTTATATTCCTTTTATTATTAACTTATAATAACTGCCTTGATGGTAATTTCAATATAAATATGAATACTAAGAAGGAAAAGTATGCTGTGCGTATATAGGCAGGATTTGAAAACCATGCCGACGACAGACATCAATTGAGACAGTTTTTGCAACCCATGATTCGAAATGTTGTGGAATTTATCGGAGTCTATCCAGAAAAAAAAGCATTTGACCAATGTGTAACCAGTTATGGTAACAAAGCGATCGCAATTTTTTTCTTTTTTAAAATTTTTTTTATTTATTTATTTAATTTTTATTTATTTATTTATTTTTTATTATTTATTTTTATTTTTTTAATTTTTTTAAAAAAAGTGCATATTTGTAACATGCCTCCTTTTAGCATTGACCGCTTCAATTATCTTAGTAATAAATAAAATACAGATTTTTCAATGATATTTTTGTCATGTTTTAAATATTCCTTTTTAGAAACATTTCCGATCAACCCGAGAGGAGTGCTCCCCGATACAGCCTACGATACATGCGTGAACAAGACATTCCCCAAGTAAAGGAATTGAGAAGAGTTAACGGATTTTACGATGCAGCTTCGTGCTACAAAATCCTCCTGAAAATTGATCCAAAGTGCTTTATGGTAGCAGAAGATGAAAAGGGTAAACTACCACAGTTATGTATTAATTTTCAGNACCCATGATTCGAAATGTTGTGGAATTTATCGGAGTCTATCCAGAAAAAAAAGCATTTGACCAATGTGTAACCAGTTGTCGTAACAAAGCGATCGCAATTTTTTCCTTTTTTTTAGAATTTTTTTTTTATTATTTATTGTTATTTATTTATTTAATTTTTATTTATTTATTTATTGTTATTTATTTATTTAATTTTTATTTATTTATTTATTATTATTTATTTATTTATTTAAAAAAAGTGCATATTTGTAACATGTCTCCTTTTAGCATTGACCGCTTCAATTATCTTAGTAATAAATAAAATACAGACTTTTCAATGATGTTTTTGTCATGTTTTAAATATTCCTTTTTAGAAACATTTCCAATCAACCCGAGAGGAGTGCTCCCCGATACAGACTACGATACATGCGTGAACAAGACATTCCCCAAGTAAAGGAATTGAGAAGAGTTAACGGATTTTACGATGCAGCTTCGTGCTACAAAATCCTCCTGAAAATTGATCCAAAGTGCTTTATGGTAGCAGAAGATGAAAAGGGTAAACTACCACAGTTATGTATTAATTTTCAGTCAATTAACAAAAAATCAAGACATCGCAGACCAATATTTGAGTTGTAAATAAGTATTTAAATTTCTTTTATTGTTTTTAATTTGTTTCATAATATTAGCTGGTGGCTGGGTCGCGTGTTACTGAATTTCCCTTTTTAGATCTAGAACTGTAAATGGCTGAGGATGAATGACGTCACGGAGCGAAAACCTATCAGCGAATGTTTTTTTCCCTCGGTTTTTGAATTTCGTCGCTGAGCGCGTGGTTAGTTAGCAAGTTTTTTTCAGCTCGAGGTTGATCTAACGCCCTTAATGGATTCATAATTCCGATAAATACTCCATTTTTTATTATAAATTTTGAATTTTAATAATTTTTTTTTAATTGGCTAAAAATTAGTATAAAAACACTACGGGTTTAATTAAAATTCGACCCAAAGCGCTGTTTGATAACAGAAAACAAAAATGGCAAATTTGTACAGGCTTCAATGAAAAATTTTGCAAAGTATTTTGTGATAGCAAAAGTTGTAAATGGTAAACTATCACTGATTCAGTGCTAAACTTTCACGGGTTAAATTAGAAATTGATCAGAAGCGCTATTTGATAGCAGAAAATGAAGGAAGTAAATCATCGAGAATCGATACAAAGTATTTTATGGTAGCATAAGTTGAAAACTGTAAACTATTACAGATTCGATTGTTTGAATTGATAAGTTTTATAGTGGCAAAAGACGAATATTAAACTAGAATAAGCTTAATGGAAAATCAATACAAAGTATTTTATGGTAAATTAATGCTGCTTTATTCTGTCCTAAGTGGGAAAAACTAGCAAAATCTAAAAAATGGTAAACTTTCATGGGTTTAATTAAAAATCAATCCAAAGTGGTTAGTTGTAGCAAAAGCTGAAATTTGTAAACTATCATGAGCTTGATAAAAATCGATTAAAATTGCTTTATTGTCTCAGAACCAGAACACTGCTAATTATCATTGATTTAATGAAATGAATGGGTTCGGGAAATGAAATTCTTAATTTTCGAACACATACTCTCGGAATTTTTATCAATTGAACCCTACAGAAGAGCAAATGGTGGCTCTCCGAACCCCTTTCATGCAAATACGAGAACTGGGGGTTGATCATCAGTTAGGGATAAAAGAATCCATTGTCGACGTACTCAATAACTTGCACAAGACCGTAGACTGTCTTCCACGCAATATAAATGATACATTCACTATTCATGAAAAATCAAAAAAAAAGCCTAGCTTTCAAATCATATTTCATGTATGAACTTGTGAATCCGTAACGGGTGTATGATGCAGCTTTCAATCTCCTACAAATACCATTGTACCCATCTGAAAATTTTAATATTGATCTCGATTGGTTGTTCAATGTTTATTCAGTCATCAAAAGAATTAACACAGAATGCGTCTGAGCTGCATTCAAATATATCTGTGAAATTGTGTACCGAGCAGTTCAGGATTAAGAGTTAAAGATATCCAAGATGAAAACACAATAAACTTGCTTTTCCAAAAAAAATTAGACAACGAACATTTTTTCAATGGGTAACCTGCGATCGCCTTGCTGTGATCTCTATTTTTTTTAATCTTAAAACTGTAAAAGAGAAACTTAAAGAATTTTTTTTATGAAAGGTAAAAGTCTTGTATCTTCTAACATGCCTAAAAATGTACTTACGAATACACTGCTTATTAAATAAAATACAAATAAATTCTATAAAATTTAGTATTTTTCTTTAATTTTAAATATTACACTTGCATATAGTATCACATTTTATTTCCCTTTTATAATCTTGGCAGCATATTTGTTGTTTTTATTGAAATCATACATACAATTCAAATCAAGTTATTTCATATACTTAAGAAAGTCTTACGTATTTCTTTTTTGTTTAGTTGTGAAAGCAACGTTTAATATTTCAAATCATAATAATTGTATTTACTGATTATTTAAAAGCACTACAAACCTGTTTTCGCCAAAGATTATTGAAGCACAAAAAGTTTAAGCAGCAGACTAAACCAAGAAACTTAACAGAACAATTTCACTTGCTCATTTAATTTATTTTTCTCATTTACGAATGTATATGCAGATGCTGCAATATCATAAAGATTTCCTGAAGCGTAGGATACAAATTTATGCATTTTATCTAGAAGCCCTGACAATTACTCCAAAACTGTCCAAAAATAAGAGATCGATCGTTCTGCAGGCAGCAGGAAGGGAACTAAAGAGTTAGAATTTGACATGCAAGAAAGAGTGATTTTTGTTTAGGATTTTAATACGAGCTTTTAAAAAAAGAACAAAAATCCTGTTTATTTGAAAGCCAGGGCCCACTCTAAGCATTCAGAGCCTCGGCAAATGCGATAAAATCGTAAATTTGGTGAAAGTGTTGGCGAATTATTTTTTCCACAAGAAAGAAAAATGTATATTAAACTGAATCCTCAAAATTACATGGGAAAATTTTCGTTAGATGCTCCGCATAACCAAGTAGAATTGGGTCAAATAATATAAGCCTGAAACAAACTACCGTAAAAAATTAATCATTTAAAAAATTTTAAAATTTGCATTTGGCGAACACTTTCAAAATTGGCCCATACTTTTGATGTTTGACTAATTTACTGGCTATTAATTTGAAATCCTTAGCGCGGTTCCTGAAAGCTCCTTACCTACCTTTTCTTGCACAATTTCTCCATTTTTGTTCCATTTTGTTTTGCTGCGCAAATACTATAAGATTTAGGAACCTAAAATTACGATGTTGAGTAGAAAAGTGTTCCCAATTTACGATGGAGTGGGGGAAAAAATGAGATTCGATTGTTCCCTTGCAATTATCAAATGTTACTCTTGTATTAAACAAAAAATACTATGTTTGTCAATCTACTGCCTACTGAAATGCAACCATAGAGTTGAAAATTTGATGAGTTTTCATCCAAGTTCCATATTTCTTAGTAAAATTTGCATTTTCTGCCTTTATTTAAATTTTGGGCTTAACAGATTATTTTGCTTCTGTGATTTATTGATTAAATTTATTTTTGAATTAAAAAGTACACGTGTATTTTATAGGAAAGATCATTTCAACTATATGCCTTAAGAAAATTACAAATGACACCTATTTCGCTTGTTTCCATGTAACGCATGAAAATTACAGATTGCAGGGCATCGCACGCCAGGTAAGATTTCAAACAATCCAAATGTGTAATACTAAATTTGTTAACTATAGTTCAGTAAAATTAGACTTTTTCATCCGAAAAGTTAATACCCAAGATTTTTTGTATATAGAAAACTTTGTAATTGTTGTTGTTGCCGCATGCTATCAAGGCAAAGGGGAGGCTCTTCTTATTGTTTTCTAGTGGCGTCGTCTATAGCCAAAAATTCGACTTCTGCCACGAACATACGTCATAACCCGTTTATAAGGCGGATCCATTCCCCATCCCTTCATTCATCCACAGATCGTAATTTTAAACTAAACCAGAGAATGATCAATCGTTAATTCAGTCCCCCTGAAGTTGATTTGCTAAAGGAACATGGATGACTTTGTGACCCGACTGATTTAACATGCACCAGTCACCATTTACTACACTTCGGTCGGTAGGGATCGAACTCACGACCCCTTAGACGTGGGCCCAGCACCCTACCAGACAGGCTATCCCGTCCCATAGAACACTTAGTTACGTTATTATAAATGAAACCTGAAAATTCTCTCTATGCGTCCCTTTTTTTTTGAGAGAAATGGGGGAATTTGATGGAGAGAATTAAATTACTTCTATTGAATTGATTAATTAATTGAACTGATACATTGATTCCTATGTACCTTTTTATGCTGAATTTGATGAGAGCAACGTTTGGACAAATAGTTTAGAAGTTATAAGCGATTTGTGAACAAAAAGCACAAATTTGTACCTGAACTTTTTTATGCCTTTGATAATACTATCTAAACAAGTGAGACATTGTTTCCGATGTAATTTTTTTACTCAGATCAAATGCGATTATACGCATGTCAATAAACACACATAGTTCAAAAGATGAAAGAGATGTTATGTGTTAAAAGTACTTACTTTGACGCGTACTTATGTGTTCACCTTACATTGCTGTTCATAGATCTATGAACATGTCAGGTTTATTTTCCGAAATAATGTTTCAGCATTGATACTGTTTCAACAATAAGACAAAACAAGAATCGGTAAGAAAATTTGTTAGGTAGTTGCAAGAGTTTTGTGTACAAAAAGTACAATTACACACTTGCACTTATTTACGCATTTCAATACAAACAAGTAAGATATTTCTGCCATGTATTTTTACTGCAAACGAAATATAATCAAACACGAAAGGGTTAAGTAACAAAATCAAAAGGGTTAAGATTTCAAAAATTGAAACCAATTGTTTATAAATTTTTTTTTGTTTGTAAAAATATACAATTTCTGAATTGCAATCATGAAGAAAGCACTTATAAAGTCAAAACTACTAATCCCAGCAACTCAAGTTTTACCTCATTTAATTTAGAATAAAAAATTTCATCGGAAAGTGCACTTAACATGTTCAGATAGGCCTAAGATACCAAAGTAAAATATGTTCTAAATTAAGTCAAATACAATACTAAGTAACATCAAAATTTATTTAATGCAGAAACATGCAAGTTTCGAATTTTTTGTTATATCGAATCCTATATAGTCTCCTTTATATAGTTTGATTCCACGTAATAAAATACATAGGAAACAATGTCTCATTTACGTAGATAGTAGCATCAGATGCGTAAATAGGCACAGGTACAAATTTGTACTTTTCGTACATAATACTGTTCTAAACGAAAAATCCGATTGTCTCATTTAATTCAACGCTGAAAAAATAGGAAACAATAATTGTTTAGAAATTCTCCCCCCCCCCAAATCACCCCCTTTCTCTTAAGAAAGAGGGGAAAGAGAAAGGAGATGAATTTTAAGTACCATTTACAATAACATAATAAAAATTTTAGTTAGAAAACATCTTGGATATTCAGTTTTCCGAAGAAACGCGCTTTTGTTTCACACTAATTCCTGGACTAAAATGAAATTTTTTAAATTACTTATCGCGTTTATTGTCGAAATGAATATAAGATGGTTGATAACTTTATGACGACTGCAAAATTTACCCATTTCCACCTACTTTTGGTACATTGTTCACGCGTTTCTCATAAAAGCAATGCGTGTATATTCCGCACAGAACAATCCAGTGGATCCTTAAATGCAAAAACACAAAACAAGCCTGCAAAAGTAATATATATATATATGGGGGGGTGTTTAACATAAAAAGCTTTAAGCTTTAATTAATCTTCTTATGTTATTTCTTTTCTGTAAATCCTTTTCTTAATTTATTATTCTAATCGAAACACTTTCTCACACTTTTAAATTCACACCCTGTCCTTAAATCTATTTTTGGCTCAAGCATGCATTGATTAAAAGTAAGAAATTTTTCCTATTACTCCTTGTAGGAATCGCGCGACTTATTGAATAAACCAATTATAATTACTAAGATTTCCCTTTATCCATAAATCGAAGCATTTTAATGATTTTCTCTGCAAGATTTTCCCTAACATTTAGGCTTAATCACGATGAAACTGTGGCTCTTTCTCTCTCGTCATACATCTCAAAATGATTAAATAAAATAAATTTGTTTGCCCTCGTTCAAATCCTGTGCCTATTTCTTCTGCTCATACGTTCATGACTGCGAACCTTATATTTATATATATATATTTCACACTAATTNGAAAAAAAATTATATATACATAAAATTCTCCATATATAATTATATATATATATATAATTTTAGATTATCAAACACTCATTCGATAGTCATCCCAACTGCAACATCGTTGGAAATTCAGACATTGGACTGTTGAAAAGGAATCTGAAATTGCCTTTTCATCCGCAAAATGATTTTCTTAACATAGAATACGAATATGACACAGTCATTGATTACAATTTACTCTCTTCAGAAGTTCCTCAAAATGTATACCTTCACGAGTATCAAGATTCGTACTTAGGAGCCATCTTGGATTATGACAGGTCAGTGGTGGGCTACGAACGAGAGCAACTCGTCGTCTCCAACTGCCGAGACAAAGACAGTCGATCGTTTGTCGCCACAAAAGGAGGCACCTGTGTCGGCTACGGTACCGCCAAACAAACGATTCAAGGTTGCGCAAAAATTGGACCATTGTATGCAGAAAGTCCTGTCATAGCTGAGGCTATTCTAAAGAACTTGCTTGTGTCGTTCGATGTAAAAAAGGGCTTAGCAGCGCAAACATTTAGCACAAATTTTTACGCCAATGTGATTTTCGGAGCCATTGGAACAACTCGAAAAAATATGTTGCCGAGTTATAGGATGTATTCTAAAAGGAAATTGATGAATGAGACTAAAAACATTTACGCAGTATTTGATGGGGAGTATGAGCCATTCTAAAAAATTTCAAATATCGATACTTAGATTTTCTTTTACAATCTTAGGTATTATCATTATGGAATCATTTTGTGACTGATACCAAGGTTATTGTCATGGCATTCTATTAAATGTGAGATTTTCAGCTCATAGTAAGAATCGTCAGCTTTTTTTTAAAGCATTAATACTGATATCAAATTTGTTATCACAGTATTTGATGGTGAGTAATTTTTTACTAACTGAGGTATAGGACTTCAGCTTTTTTTTTTACTTCTCTTTTTAAATAAAAGAAAATTATGTGTATTTTTATAGGATCATTATTTTGTAACTAATACTAAAGTTTTTTTATGTAGAATTTTATGATGAATTTGATAGCTCTGGTAAATTTGTGATGCTAAATTAAAAGTTCATTAATTTGTGTCGAATACAAAAAAATTTTCTTTGAATTTGAAAAAAAACACGAATCATTTTTATGAATCGTGAATTTACTACTGTGAAGTAACTTTATACTAACTTAATATATTATGAATATTAATTTAAACAATTTATGTGAAACATTTATCTGAAGCAGTATCAGTTGCATTTCTTCTTAATATACCCTAAATAAACTTAATACACGACATAATTTTTCATTAAAAACAGGATTCATACAAACAAGGATTATAGAGGAGTGTTCATCTCTCATAAAAGATTTCAATATAAATTAAATACTTGCCAATAATCGGTGTGACAGTTTTTATTTGGATGATGTTTTTATACGTGTAATAAAAACATCATCTAAATTGCCCGAATTCATTAATTAACTAATTATTTTTCCATTAAAACTATTTGACTCTTTTTCACACTTTTAATTGACTTTTCACAAAAATAAAATCCTCTTGTTTACTAAATATATCTATACAATAGTCATATATATATGACTGAGTGTTCATAAGGGATTGTTCAATTGTATTTATAATGCTATGAAGCTCAGATTATATATCCGACTGATTATTAAATCTCTAAAATCTGTTATCTTCGAATCTATTTCTATTATCTATTTAATGAAAACTAAGGAAATGAAATTATATACAAACTTTATTCATCATGCTCTTCTTAATAACTGCATACGTTTATTACATCGATAAAATAAGTTTTCCATCAAATGCTTGTAGGTATGCTCATATATTATGTAAAATAAAGGCTATTATGTAATAGCCTTATATTATTATATAATAGCAATAATAAAGGCACATATATTGTGTAAAACAAAATATTTGACATAAACAATATGATTTTTTTATCACTGTTTAGTTATAAAGTATAACTAAAGAGATTACAATTGTTTTTTCATCAGTAGCCAGTAGCTTATCTAGCTCTAATACTAATACACTGGTTATCATAAATTAAGGAAAAATCACAAAAATAGCGATAACTCTTTGAAAAGTAAGCCAAACCGTGCAAAATTTGCATATGTTGNAAAGTATAACTAAAGAGATTACAATTATTTTTTCATCAGTAGCTTATCTAGCTCTAATACTAATATTTTAAGTTTTTATGTTGTTGGTGTAAAATTCAAAATTGTTAAATGTTTTAAGCTTTAGATTTTTGGAGGAATCAAAATTGGTTTTTCAAAAGTAGAAATTGTTTGTTGACTGTAAACATCTTGTTTTCTCAGGATTAGTATTCGTTTAAATTTTTTTTTAAAATTACTTAATCTACTAAGTTTTATAAAATGGTGAAAATAAATAGAGTGATATTAATATTTGCCAAGAGAAAAATCTCCAATTCTAAATGATAAAAAAAAAACACTGAAATATTTTATTTAAAATTTATACAGTGAGAAGCTAGTAGATCTTTCAAAAAATCCCACATAAATGTTCTTTGTTTTTAATTAGCAACAATAACACATAAAAATTTACATTAATGCAATAAATCTCAAAAAATTAAATCTAAAATTATAGTATAATAGTGTATTTATACAACTAAACTTCATTGCTTAAGGTGTAAAGTATCTTCAATCCTCACTCAGCTTAAACCTTGTGGAGTTCTGCAAGTGTAAACACCAACCTTATATCTACTTAAAAAAAAGGATTTATAATAATGTATAATTGTATTAAAATAGCATTTCCGTGAAAAGAATATAAAACATAGTTTTTCAGTTTTTGAATAATCAGTCTCTCAGTTTTTTTAATTTAAAATTAAAGTGAAATATTGGTTTGAGTAAAAAGTGTTTGCGTTTTTTTCTACATTTTTCAAAGTCATACATATATACTTAAGGGTTAATCAATGATAAATGTTCCCGTTTGTTCGATGACCTTTTGCCATTGTTTGGTCACAATTCTCGTTCGTAAAAAACCTAACTTTATTTGAGAAAATCTGAACAAGGTGATAATTTACAGCCTCATCTGAATCTAGCGTTATTTCACGCAAGGAATTCTGAAAAGAGCGAAGCAAGTGGAAGTCTGACGACGCAAGGTTAAGTGAGTATGGTGGGTGGTGCAACGCATCCCATCCAAGCATTAATAACTTTTTGCCGGTCGCCAAAGTTGTAAGTGGTCCTGCGTTGCCCCGATGGAACACTACTCTTTTACGATTGACGAGCTCAGGACATTTCTGGACGTATCTAATTGCTTACAGTTCACGTCCGAATTTATTGTTTCGTTCCCTGGTTAGGTTCGAAAAACCCCACACCCATCCAATCCCTCCGCATTGAGAGCAGAACCTTCCACTGATTAAATTCTGGTATAGAAGTCGTTGATGGCGAATCTTCGCCTCAGGACTAAAACCGTTTACGCACCACATTGATGTAAACAATCCCCTTCTCATCACCAATTATTATTTGTTTCAAAAAATAGTTGTTTTCTTTCACGAGCGTATCGTGGATGTTTATTCGTGTCGTCAAATGAACTTCTTCGAATTCACGAGGAACCCGAATTTTGAGCTTGCTTACATTACCCAGCTTCTTTAGATGGACGTGAAGACTTTTTTGACTGATTTTCAATGTCTCTACAATCTCTCGCATCGTGTAAGGTGACTTTGACAGGATCAATGTCATTATTTTGTCCGGTTAAGCCTTCCTGAATGAAGGGCATCTTTCAATCAAAACCACCAGCTCGGAATTTCTTGAATCAGATTTGGCATTGACACACAGATAGCAGAATAACGTTTATTTACACACACCTTTTAATGCAAGCCTAAAAAGGTTTTGTTATGCGATTTACGAGTAAACCTTCCAACCTTAAAACGAGATCTGTGAAAATCTGTGTGTGCTTTAATCTACGCTCATTACCTTAATCCAAAACCTTGGAAAATAACATTCTATATCAAAACCTTAAATCGAGGTTGTCTTAAGGTTTTCAAGCGTGAAAAAAATCCTTGAATAAAGCTAGTCTCAAGGTGAAAATAATCTTAAATCTAGGTAATGATACGGTTTCTTTTCGCAAAGTCTTGTACGCTCAGCTAAAATCCATCATGTAATGAAATTTTAATGGACAAAGCAAATTTGATCCTATCACTAGTGTGACGTCATTTAAAACGTCATTATGGACTTAGTGACCATTTTGCCTAAGTGACAATACTTTTGAAAAAATAATTTTTAATTCTTTTAGGATGAAAGGTTTGAAACTGCAATATTTCTGTTTTATTGAAAAAAGGTTTTTTGTACAAATATTTTCACGACAACAAAAAGAAAATTCAGATTACAAGGTAGCCGTAAGGTTATGCATGCTTTCTGGGACATTTTCCCAGAGCATCGTCATCGTCGCACAATTTTTCCCCAGCTTGACACGCGTTTTTCTTTCGACGGAAGTTAAAAAAGAAAAATCTAACGCCGCAAATGAACACATTGATCTGCCATTTTCAATGCTCTGTCAAATCTCCAAAACTCGATAAAATAGTTCAATTTGTTCTTTACAATAAAGCTTTAACCGTCAGCTATCAATGACGTAAAGACTATTATTGCAAATGCGTCAAGTATTCCAAAAACTGCACTACTGTAATCTGTTATAAAAAACTGACTTTTTACTCAACCCAATAGTTCATTCATATGATTAAAATTCTTCATTTAATATGTATTTTTTATAATTACATTTTATTTTATAACCGGTGTTGAACAGCCGACCCAATTTTGGGCTTACGACTACTAATGTTCAACTCGGTAGACTTGTAAGTTTGAGCCCAATCCAGAAGACAAGGGAGCTCCTGAGTGTATTGAGAAATTTGCTTTCGTGGAAGGTTTTTTGATGGAGCTAACGCGCATTTGCGTTACGCGGAGAGGAATACCACGAGAACCTCCCACGATTAGCCTGATGTTAAGGGGACTCTAACCCATGATCCGCCTACCACTGAGGATATTTCACGTTAGCATCGACTGGGATTCGAACCCGGTTCGCCTCATTGGAAGGCGAACGCTCCATCCCTTGAGCCATAGCAGCTCTATATAATTATATTGGAAAAATAAGTATTTTAATTCTAATTTTAAAATAAAATTCTAGTTTTCAATATCATTGTTTTTGTTGTTGTTTTTTTTTTAAATTCCTGATGTTACCAANGTTTTTTTTTTTTTTTAAAAAAAATTCCTGATGTTACCAAAATAATTTCAATGCTCTCGTAGCTCAAACATTGTGCAATTCTGCAAATAAAAAAAAAAGATCTATATTTAATCAAAAACAAGGATTTTCCATAATTTATTCGCCCCACACTTTTCTCGCAGTTGTAGAACATGGATTTTTCCACCCTCCGAAAACGGTGTTCAATTCCACGGCAGCAGCGATTGTGAGTCGATCATTGAATTGTCCACTGATCACTTGAAAAGCTATTGGCAGACCGTTATGCAGACCCGCGGGTACACTTGTAGCAGGTAAATAAAGAGAATTTATAACCGTAGTATAAATATAATTCATGATTTTTGTCAGTGACATGTTACAAAATGTTGCTATGTCTGTCACTGAGGGAAGCAAAAAAATGGCGTCTTCCTGCAATAGTTTTTGAAGTTTCCTTTTCAGCGAGTCACACCGTTCCAAAATTTCATAGTAATATTGATCTTTTTCAGTTTTTTCCATTATTGAGGCAGAAAGAAAAGCAGCAGTGTGCTTTGATATCCCAAGCACATATTTCAATACTTCTAACCACAAGCGGACTTTGCCGTTTTCATCTTGCAAAAAAATCTTAAAGGAACATTCAAATTCCAATATTTTGTTTCTAAATATATCAACGCAGTATTCGAATTCTGGCAACTGCAAAGGGATTGCTTTTACTCCATATCGCTCTTCGAAATGTGTTGCTGCCTAAAAAACAAATTAAAATTATGAATTTATATATTAAATTTAGCTGGAACTGTATTGAGTTATGTTGGAAACCTATTGTATTGAACTACCTGAAGCTATATTGAACTGGAGTACGCTAGAGAACTCCAGTTCTAGATCCAAGAATCTGGATCAAGAATTTGTACCAATCATTGCAATAATCGAATAGTGCCCACTATTGATCTTTTTAAGGAGAAAAGTACCAACGGTTAATTTTTTTTCTTGGTGAATTTATGAAGGACACGTTATGTAGTTAATTTTATTTTATTTTATAACCATCGTTGAACAGCCGACCCAATTTTTTGGGGTTACGACTGCTAATTTTCAACTCTGTAGCCTTGTAACTTTGAACCCAATCCTGAAGACAAGGGAAGTTCTGGATCAAGTATTGGGGGAAGATTGCCTTCGCGGAGGATTTTTTAATGGGACTAAAACACATTTGCGTTACATGGTGAAGAAAACCTCATATGGTTAGTCTGACGGTGAGGGAACTCTAACCCATGATACGTCTACCACTGAGGATACTTTACGTCAGCAGTGTGGTTGGCGCAAGCAGGATGCGGAATTTGTATCGACCAGCCATCGCTGGCATTCGAACTCGGTTCACTTCATTGGAGGGCTAACGGTCTATCACTTGAGCCATCACGGCTCAATATAGTTAGTTTAAATAATTCATTCCTGCTCCTAAGTGCTCTTCACGGTACAAAGTGAGTAGTATACAAATATAAATGATGCATTCGAAGATAACTCACTCATCAAATTTCTGATGCATATTACGGATGTTCTATGTCTCTGTTTTATGTGCAATGAGTACTAGTGAAGTACTAAGTTCATGTACTGAACCCGCAACGTCAGCAACACAGCATTAACTAATCATTGTTGCTGTGGCAGACATTTACAGAATGTTGCTATTGAACGTATCGGCAGAACTGTTTACTCTTTAAAGAGTGAAAAAGCTGATCAACCTCCTTGGAAAACAAAAAGTCAGGTAGCGAAATTTCTAATAGAACATTCGGAAAACTTACATCTTTATCTTTCCAATTATTTAAAAACATATTTCTGTTAGAGAATCTATGGGAAAGATTCTCAGAATATAAGACTGCCAAGGAAAGGAAAAAACAGAGATTTTTCAAATATTTATATACAAATTACACTATCATTTTTTTAAGAAGATAGTCACTTTAGATATGTGTCTACTGTTAGCAAGCATAGAACATATCTTCTATATTCTAGAAACTCAATGAGTGTATGTACGTAATTAATATGTTTTTTTCTATGCATTACCCGTCTTATTACACTGAGAAAAAAAATGTGTGATCAAAACTACCAGAATATAATTTACTTAGTTTTCTGATTCCTATTGTAATAACAGAAAGTCCGGTTATTTTCTACCACAGCACTTAAGTAATGACTTTTGGTAAAATTAAAAATAAAGTATGTTTTTATCATCATGCCGTTTGGAGGTAAATGTGGTAAAATTTGATAACTTTACCAAGAGAATTGGTAATTTTAACAGCACTTGCACAATTTGAGATAACGCAAAAATTTTATGAGCTCTAATTTTAGTAAATGCTTGTCAACTTTGTTTTTGGTATGATTTTTTTTTCAAATTTCTAAGTAATATACGAAAATATCTCATAGAATCTAGCAAATATTAATACTATAAAAAATGCTTATTTGTAAGTATAGAAATGCCTGGGCAAAGCGTAATTAAATCAGTATTTAAAACGTTATACTTTAGGCTGCCACAACACCTTAAGGGCAAATCGATTTCGTATCCCAAAGTAACCCAGGATCTATTTATTGATTTAGTGTTACACATTCAGACGAAGGCTTATGTGCTCAATACAAAGTTTTGCTTATAAACCCTTGTCAAGTCAAAAAGCAGATAGAACAAGACAGAGATGGCCCTCACAGAGCTGTATACGGTGGGATTCAAACCTGCTATCACCAAAGATGCATCTTTTTAATGTTCTTCTTTAACTTGTGATATCTCTTACTCAACTGAAAAATCGAACCTTTTCATCAGCACACAAGCCTGCATGTGTATCTATATCAAGTTTTCGTTCTACAGGGACCTCCTTAGCCGAGCAATCTCGTCTTTCCATTAGACACTTTTACGAAATGTATGGTAATAAGAACTATCATTTAGAAAACCAGAATTTCTGATCAACAGTTAGAGAGAACAGATAAATTACCAAATTAATATTTTAAACAGTGTAAATTTTGGTTTAATTACAGGAATTTTTTTTTTGCCTGATGTTTTTGCCATACAGGTATGATAATTTTGCCAGGCTTTTTTTTTCTGCGTAATACATTTATTTCTTACGTAATAAATCATTTGAAACTGGATAAACGGGTTAGACTAACTTTACAAAAGTTTAGTTGACATTCATTTATTAAAATATTTTAATTAGGCTAATTTAAATCTGAATCACTAGTATAATATTTGTGTGATGCAAACTAACTTTTCTAATCGCTTGCTTGATAACAGGTGAGACAGGGTTATTAGGTGTTTCTTCCATGTAATATATTTTTACTCTCCTGAAATCCACCTAAAATAATAACGGAAAAAAATTAAAGGGGAAAAAGTTTTACTATATCATGAAAGAAAATATCTTAAATTAAATGAATGAATAAAGGGTTCAGAGAGGAAAAAGTGCGAAAATGGCCAACTATACATAAACACAATTATAGAATTAGAAAGTGAAATGATACAAGAATATATTTCAAAAACTTATGATTCTCTTCATTATATTTTCGTTGTGATATTTCGAAATAAAGAATAATTATCCTACGTTGAAAATGAGTTTAGATGAAAGAAAATGTTTTTGAAAGCAGTTTTCCGAAGAAAATGTTAGTTAGATCAATGAATAATTAAATCTTATCTTATGGTTAATTCTTAAATAGTAATTTGTTTAACCTAATAACCTTTTTTTCAGGTAACCATTAAAAAAAATTTAGAATAATTTGATTGAACTATCCCGAGACATTCTCCTTTTAATTCAAGTCTGAAAAGGTCACTCCATCACCTAAATATTTTCGACCTTAAAATATTTTTGAAAAATCAAATTCATGTGTGCCTTTTTAATCCATAAAAATGAGAACTGACTACTCCTTTGAATATTGAAATCGAAGAACTCAATACCTCAGACGGAGTTGCATTAACTCTCAGAGAGTTAATTAATATGTTAGCAAATGAATACACCATCAAACTCTTTTTTTTCAAAGCCCATTTTGAGAAAAAAATCGATAGTTTAATCAGTGAATAGACAATAAACATTTTAAACAATCATATATTTAACGTGTCTCTAATAAAAGTACTCTCTAAAGCATGAATTTTCTAATACATATTGACTAACACCTTAACTTATTCAGATTTAATTCTATGCCATCCCAACTAATATTTTCTTTTTATTTGAGTACGCATACTTTTATGATTGGTTATTATTCAGCAAGGAGCTGGGTAATTAGTACTTGTCCTAATCTGCTGTTATCATCATGTTGTGTTCATCTGCAGAGACAATAATTTTGCAGTTGAAATGCTATACTTAATTTCGTATCGTATTTAGGTGCATTGGTGATTAAACATTTCCTAATTCCCTATGTGACTCACGAGCTGCTTTGCGTGCCATTGCATCCTTAAATAATCCCTTAACTTGAGACATTTTAGATTGCCGCCTCCAACTTGAGTACCTAGCATCCCTAAACCATTGTTCTCCAGTGGGTTCCTGCCCATTGCGGGGCTACGGGTAATGCAAATGCAGACTACTTAACCAAAAATGGGGCCTATTCAGACTTCTGTTCACATTATGCCCTTCTGTTCCATCAAACAGCTTATTAATTGGACCTTTAAGATCTGTGCTCATGAAGAACTTATCGACCGTACTTCTACTAAGTCTTGGAGGGCTACCATCCTAAATTTGCGAAATGGTCCAAGACGAAGAGCGGTGGCTAAATTCCGCTTGGCCACCGGTCATGACTGTCTGCGGAAACATCTGTCTAGATTTGGTATCGTTCCTTCCCCGGTATGCACTATTGGCAGTTCTGGTGAGGACATGGACTTCACGCACCTTCTCCGTTGCTCTGCACTTCGCAAGAATTCTATCACTGAACGCTATTGGGAAGCTAGAGACGTGTTCTGATTTATAGACTTCATTGCAGCATCTTTTGTTTCTGTTCTTATTTTTATTCGATGTTCATGTATGCTGTTACTGTCTATAATCTGTCATTGGAAATTTAAAAAAAAAACATTTCTAATTCCTAATTTCATGTGCGATAAACAGGTGTTATATATAGCAAAAATCAATTTTTAATAAGTACCTTTCTATCAAGATCCAACCTAGGATCATTTTTGCACAATATTTTCATAAGGAGAAGTAAGTCTTCAACATATCGGCACATTGGACCGGTACAGTTCATGTAATCAAATGGCATTTCTTCAATTTCGATGTAAGGATAATAGCCCCGATTTGACACAACACCTGTTGGAAATGTATATGTAACATTACATTACAAAAACGCTAGGAGAACAAAATAAAAAGCTGAGTTAAATAGAATTTTTGCATTTTTTTATTTTTTAATTTTCGACAAAACGTTGTACACTGATTTCAGTTTCGATTTTGGTATGTTAGGATCATTCTTCAGTTTTTCTTGTTGTTGTAGTTCATTTACGTCGCACTAGAGCTGCACAATGGGCTATTGGCGACGGTCTGGGAAACATCCCTGAGGATGATTCGAAGACATGCCATCGCAATTTTGATCCTCTGCAGAGGAGATGGCATCCCCGCTTCGGTAGCCCGATGACCTGCAAGCGAAGTCGAGCACTTTACGGTAGAACAGTTTAACGAGGACCCATACCGCACACCGTCGGTCCCTACGCAGACTGATCCAAGTGGTCACCCACCCGCACACTGACCGCAGCCAGTGATGCTTGACTTCGGTGATCTGCTGGGAACNTTATTTATACGCTTTCAGCATCAATTCAGAGGGCGCTGCGCGCGCCACGCACGCGCGATGGCTCTGAAACTTTATTAATTTGCATAATATCCTATATCCATTATTAAAATAATATTTCATTTGATTCTGATGATTCCTTCATGGTGTTGCATTTTCTACAAACAGCAGTTTAGATAGATAGATAGATAGATAGATAGATAGATTATGCAGAAAATTACCTATGTAAGGACAGTTTTGATCTTAAAGCAATAAATTCATGTGCGAAGATTTGGAATTGAATATAGTACATGATTTAGGTCATATAACAGAATGACGCATGATATAAGCTCTAAATTGACCTCTTAAAATGACACAACTGCGTTATTAATATTAGGTATTACAACATATGACCCTATATCTCCTCTTGACTTATAATATTCAAATTGGACCATGTATTATATTACCGGGTAATAGTGTACCCCACCAGAAGAAATAATTATAGGCTTTTTAGGATGCGTCCCCCTAAAAATTGTTCAAATGATTGTGGGTTCAAGCACCGATTAAAGGAGAGTGGGTTCGAGTACCGATGTCGTTGAACAGCAGACCCAATTTTGGGTCAGGATTATGCCATACCTTTTCTCTAAGCTTATAATCGATGTACCGAATCCTGTACATTATGATGCTAATTTACGATAACTCATGAATTTCTATAGATGATGGTGCAATAGGTAAAAAATCTGTTTATATTCACCAGATGATGGCTTATGTCCATAAATTCCACAGAGAGAGGATGGAATGCGAATGCTCCCTCCCAAATCAGTTCCGATACCAATAACTGCTCCGCAAGAGGCAATGAGTGCTGCTTCACCACCTATCAACACACAAAACTTTAAATTTCACCAACCTCAAAAAACATTTTGCTGATATTAATAGCTAGGGCGCTTATCAAATTTTTTGTCAGTGCGGTATATTTTATACTTTATTTTATAACTGTGCTTGAACAGCCGACCCAATTTTGAGTTTACGACTATCAAGGTTCAACTCCGTAGTTTTGTAACTGTGAACTCAATCCCGAATACAAGGGAACTATTGAATCAAGTACTGGGAGCAATTTGCATTCGTAGAGGACTTCTTAAGAAACTGACCCAAGTTTGCGTTACATGGAGAGAAAAGCCAGTTTTTCTCCTTATTGCATCTGTCCATTTCCTTACATGATTTGTGCTTTATTCACGCTGTATTTCTCTTCTGTCTACATAGCACAAAATATTACCTTATCCTTTTGGATAAAATTTCATATTTTCGCTTTGTATTAATATCGTGATGTATCTACTAGAAAATGTTAACATTTTATGTGTTTCATAAATCATGAAGGAGGAATAAATCGAGATTTTCAAGCGCTCAAAAATAAGCTCCCATTATCAAGACTGATTTTCAGTCATGGATGAAGACAAGCTTGAAAAGAAACGCTAATATTCTAAGAATACAACGAAACGTAAATATTAAGAATAAAATAAAGATTTATAAGAAAACTAGTTACATCATGGTAGCCGCGTGACAAATCGAGCCATAATGCTTTTCGAAAAGTTATTGAGCCGAAAAGAGAGTCTTTAATTAGGAAATCAGGATTTATAAGGATGAAACAAGAATCTAGACAGAGCATCAAGATGAGTTGATGAAAGAAATTTGGGAGCATGTAAGCTGAGTAAAGTTTCTTTTAGTCAAAGTGATACATTTAATTTCGAACGCAATTTCTTCGAATAAACACTCGAATATACCTCACATACCCTCAAAAATTAGCTATAAATGAACTCAATTCCCATTCTGTTCTTTTAAATACCAAATCAATGAAGATGGTCATAGTGTTGTTTGCAATAAATGTGATTAAATGTCGTTATAAGGAAAATGCTGAAATCATTTCATACCCTGTCTCTTCAGAAATCTTGTTTCATTCATATGATTTTTGATTCGCAGATGGAAGACTCTCCCTTTCTTAGCAGCGCTTGGATCATTCACGACTGCCTCATTCACGACTTTCTCAATAGATGTTGTTCACCTTTATTTTGTCCACCATTATTTTTTTTTGAAGTTTGCGTTTTCTTTTTCAAATCTGACTTTTTTTTTTCTCATTCACGTGTGGTGAGTCTTTTGAATGAGTGCCTATTTTTGAAAGCTCGGAAGTACAGTCGGCTTTTCCACCTTTACAATTTACGATACAAATGAAGCAACGATACAAATTAAGCATCCGAATATATCATTCTACTTCAGTTTCTAAAGATTATTTTATTGTGGTCTGTCATTCAATCTAAAAAAATTTTTAAAAAATATTTATTTATTTATTTATTTGCACAAATATGAATAGATGAATAAGAATGAAAAGTAACAGTAATAATATTCGATGAGAAATGTAAAATTCAAAATTACTGAATCTATATGAAAATTTGAGTTTTCATTTGAGCATTTCTTTTTCAGCCCGCTTTTACTTTCAACATTATATAGATTCCATATTACATTAAGGTTTTCAAATAGAATCCGAGACCTAACTGTTATATTTCACAGATAATTTTTTCATTTATTTGAATTTATTTATTTCCTACTTTTATATTTATTTATTTATTTTTGTTCATTCGATTTATTAATATTATTTATTTATATACTGTTAATTTATTTTCTAAAATTTAAATTCTTGTTTTTGAAACTAAAATTTTTTATTACATTAAATCTTTAAAAAATTACTTCAAACAAAATTTTTTTTTCAATCTACAATCTCTTTTGTTGACTTGTAATTTTGAATATCGAAAAACAACTATTTTCTTATTATAATCTTTATTAGAGTTTGAGAAGTCAACCTTTAACGCTCCGCAGAAACTACGCGATTAAAAAAAAATGTAACTTAAGCCACACCATTTGATTATGCAAAAAATTTCTGAAGTTAGCCAATCAAAGTTACATAACTCTTTAGTTCCGAGACAAGGACATAACTTTAATTTATTAATTCATTAATTACGTTATATTTTAAAATATTACATTTTTCTAAATATTTTTCTTGCTTATAATAAAAACAATAAAGGCAGAGCATTAGAACATAAGGTAAATAGAGACAAACATCGATAAATACGGACATTTTGCAAGTATCTGCCAAGATGCGAAACTACCACCTGCTTATTCCGGTTTGGAATTTTTAAGTTATCCTCGGAAGGAAATAATGATCCAATCAAGTAACAGATAGATGTTGCGACTTTGGGTTTATTCATTTTAACGAATGAGAACGTCAAGAAAATAACAGTAAATGTCGAAAAAAATATAAAAAATGAAAAATTTTAACTTAAGTCACACACCATTTTGATAAGCGTGGAATTTCTGAGGTTAGCCAATCAAAGTGACACAACTCTTTAATTTCGTGACAGTGACATAATTTTAACTTTTTTTACACTCTCTCATGCGTTGACATGCTTACCTGAACTACCACCTGATATTCTAGTGGTATCGTATGGGTTTTTGGTTTCTCCATAGATTGTATTTGATGTAATCCACGTGCAGCACAATTCTGGAACATTAGTTACGGTTACGGGAATCGCTCCAGCAGCTCTATATAGAGCAGGGGCATCACCATCTCTATGAGCTATGTTATTTTTCTTTGCATAAATTCCAGATGTTTGGTGCAAGCCTTGACAAATAAACAGTCAATTTTTAATTTAGTTTTTTTTTCAACACCATCATTACATGAACATTAAATCTTTTAAATAAAAAAAAATAGATAAATAAATTTCCGGTCGAATGATTTCTATAACAAGGTATCCGCTGTCAAAATAGATTATGTCAATCACTATAATATGATAAATTTTGGGGGATATTTTGAGCAGTGTTTTTATGTTCTCTCATATAAGAACTCAAAATATATTTCTTTAAGTGTGTGGGGGGCGGAATTACAGACCATGTCAACCTTCATCTATGAAAAGGTACCCCGACATAGAGTCGAGTTAACATGTCTTATATACTAGTGAATTGTAGTTGTAATTTTGTAGTGGTAGATACGCTACAGTACTCCCCCACCAGAATTTTATCTGTGATAGAATTCGATGAATGGATACCACTAGTTGAATCATTGCTGTTTTTGTGCGAAACCGGGAGAGCTGTATTAAGATCACCGTACTTTATGAGTGCTGAATGTGAGAGGTGTATTAACTTCACTGTCGTAGTCGCTCCTGTGTTGCCTTTAGCAGTCGAGTGTATGCAGGCCGACGTTGTGTGCTCGAGACTGAGTAGCAACAGTGCCAGGAGGTGGATAATGATGCAGTCACAAGTAGCAAGTCAACTGTTCAATGTGGACCATCCAACGAAGTAGGCGTTACTGCCGATGTAGGCGTATCCAGATCAACGTGGGCGTTTTTTTTTGCCAAGGTAGGCGTGTTCACATCACGTCCGGGTCACCAATGTGGGGAGAGTAGTTACAGACCATGTCAACCTTCATCTATGAAAAGGTACCCCGACNATTTTTCTTTGCATAAATTCCAGATGTTTGGTGCAAGCCTTGACAAATAAACAGTCAATTTTTAATTTAGCATCATTACATGAACATTAAATCTTTTAAATAAAAAAAAAGAAGAAAATAAATAAATTTCCGGTTGAATGATTTCTATAACGGGGTATCCGCTCTCAAAATAGATTACACTATAATATGATAAATTTTGGGGGATATTTTGAGCAGTGTTTTTATGTTCTCTCGTATAAGAACTCAAAATATATTTCTTTAAGTGCTTTAAAATCCAAGAAAGTTTTACACTTTATTTTATCTTTCTAAATAGAATCAAACATTTTATATTTTACAACCGTCGTAGAACAGCCGACCCAATTTTATGAATTTACGACTACCAATGCTTTGTAATTTTGAACCCAAACCGGAAGACAAAGGAACTCCTGGATCAGGGAATTGGAAGAAATTTACCTTCGTAGAGAACTTTTTTGATGGAACTAACTCGCATTGCAGAGAGGAAAACCACAAAAATCACCCAAGGTTAGCCTGCCTGCAAAGGAACTCTAACCAATGATCCATCTACCACTGATAATATTTTACGTCAACACTGATGTCGGTGCGGAATTCGAATCCCAGTCATAGCTGGGATTCGAACTCAGTTCTCCTCATTGGGAGGCAAACGCTTTATTCCCCAAGCCACCACGGCCCAGAATCAAACATTATTAAAAAAAAATAGTGCGTGGAGTCCTTCCGCGTGGAAGAAGTTAAACCTCGCAACCTGCGACGTTAATTGTAGAAGAATCAGCAGTCGTAGAAGGATCACTAGTTCTATTTAACGACTCTTTTTCCTGCTCCGCTCGCTTCCGTTCTCTGTAATAACGGTAATATTGTGCATTTTTCCCTCGTGTACTTCTTGAACCAGTGGAAGTGATTGTGGTTGCCTCATCGTCTCGCCCTGGAAAATGTATTTGTATTAATAATGTATGTGAATGCGTCATAATGTAATTTCAAAAGAGAAAACTTAACAACCAATTGATATTCACAAGAGACGTACCTTGACATAACCTTAAATCCGTCGCATTGTCCGTGGGATTGTTTTCACTCATTTTTTACAATTGTTATCCACTAAACTTGAAAATAAAAAATACTACCCTATTAAATTATATGTGTATCAAAACAAACTAAAAACATATTGATAGAAAAACAATTCGCGATCGCAACGAACTATAGGGGGCGTTGTTGTATGAGACGCATACCTGCGATTTCTATATGAACCGTCATTCAGTTACTCTGGAGACGTCGTTAATGTAGCGTGTAGCATTGCAACGCTACATTAACGCTACATTTGCTTGATATTCTTTCTTGTACAACCGAAAACAAAATGGTATCTCTTTTTATTAGAGAAGGAATATCCAATACACATCNCCCAGCATCCTTACTGTATGGTCGTGAAATAGAACTTCCTAAGGATATCTTAACCAATGATACGAAATTTACTTATGCTGACCACCATGAATATGCATATGATTTGTCACTAAGGTTGAAAAATTCATTTCAATATGCCAAAGAAAGCTTAGAGCTGTCTGCTTCCAAACAAGAAAAAAGGCGGGACAAAATCAGCAAAACAAAGGATATCCAGGTGGGCGATATTGTATATGTGTACACTCCTCAACTGTCACAAGGGTTAACAAAAAAATTTGCTAAGCCCAATAAAGGTCCGTTTAGGGTTAAAAGTCAAAAATCACCTGTAAATTTTGAAATTGAGGATGTTTGTGACACCAATAGGAGACAGGTGATACACGTAGATCGCTTAGCGAAAATACCAGAAAAAATTGTATTCCCTAACCTTTGTGATACAAATGCAAACAAACAAGACACTGATAATTCTAATAAAACGACAACTAATAAAAATAACACCCATAACTATAATCTCAGACATAGAAAGTAAATGTGACTTTGTTTTTATATTTCTATGATATTTCTAACTTTTATATAAAATTTTATGTATGTTTTCAATGTATTATCGTCGCAAATATATCTAAGGATATTTTGTCAAGTTTTTATTCTGTGAGTGAAACTCACAAAAGTTATGATCAATTTTGACATGAATTGTATAAGTTTTTTTTTCTAAAATCCTTGGCAAGAGAGCAAATTATAAATTTCTTTTTGGTCATTTAAATTTTTCAATGTTTATGTGATTTTGAGAATTGAGTTGTTTGGGGATATAGATGGTAGGAAGTGCAACTATGGATTTATAATTACCTGCTAAAACGTTTCAACTAAATAGACTGTTAAGCGTATTTAACAATATGTAACTGTTGGACATTACCTGCTAAGACGTTTCAACTAAATAGACTGTTAAGCGCATTTAACAATATGTAACTGTTGGACATTACCTGCTAAGACGTTTCAACTAAATAGACAGTTAAGCGTATTTAACAATATGTAACTGTTGGACATTTCACTGTGTTCAAGGTGTGTGTTTGGAAGTACAAAATGTCTCATCAGAGAAACAGAACTAAAATCACGTTAGTCTCCATAAGCAACGTACACTCCATAAGCAACGATGGTTACTACGCAAGAAACGTTACTGCCTGGGGCAGCAAAAGGGCCCTTTGCCGTTCCTGGTCGGTAGATGATTTTCTGCTAAGTTATATCGTGTCGAAAAGTGACAGTCATGAATGAGAGTTCTATCCAAGTGAGAGTACTATTAAAGTGAGAATACAAGTATCAAAAAGTGGCATGTGATCAGCTCGCTAAGACATGGAATGTGGTAGAGGATAGAGTATACAGATGGGAGGCTTCTGAAGGAAAAACTCCTAACACACACAGGAATACACATCACGGGTAACAACGAAATCTTTCCTCTGGACTTACTGCAGAAAGTCTATTGAGAAGCTTTGAATTATGTTGAACTGTGTTGATTGGTTCAAGGAACCGAAGATGCCCCTGTAACTTTTAGACCTTTAAACAACTCGATTCTCAAATACATACCGTCATGATATTCCATTGAATCATTTATGTTTAGGTTTAGTTCAAATAAGTAACAATCAAAAAAAAAAAAAAAAAAAAAAAAAAAAAAAAAAAAAAAAAAAAAAAAAAAAAAAAAAAAAAAANGTTATTTTTGTTAGTTATTTATGGGCACAATTTTATTTAATTCTTTTTGGGCACCGCGTTTTAATTTAAATAATCTCATTTTTTTTTAATCTATATTTTTTTACTTTAATCAACAACCCCATCTGATTTTCACTTACACCCCTATCCTTCAACACCTTCCAATATTTTTTCCTCACCCCTACTTGAGAATGGATTCATTCACAGGTGTGAATAGTCAAAACGATAGTAGCGCCACCCTTTGGTGCGGATGAATACATGAGCGGGAGAAAAGAGCGGCAATTCGTTTTTTAGACATTCCATGTGCTGACGACTGATGTTGAACGTGATCTGAGGGATGGATGCGGGGTGGCCGGCCACGCGCGCTTTTAGGATAAGTCCTTTACCTTTTTTTTTATTATTTTTATGTGCCCGTAATTTCTTTTATTATTATTTTATTTTGATATGATATTAACTAAAGAAAAATGATTATTTTTAAATAATCTGTCTAGCTGAAGTGTAAGTCATGTAGCAGTAAAGCAACTCATTTTTAAATTGTAAACTAATTTGACTTATGATTAAGTTCTTTAAATAAAAATATTTAGTCTAGATTAATTATGTTGTTGGATGTGAATCCTTTAAATTTAATTTACTTTTATCTTCCAGATCATCAAGATTATTATTGCAGTAATAGTAAATGTGCTAATAATTTTAAATTAACTTAAATTACTTCTACTTGTTATATCTGGTAAATTTTGTTAATTAAAGTTAAATGTTCTCACAACGCAATTATTTTTTAGAAAAATCATTCTTGATTCCTTAAATATACTTTTTTTTTCTCTATTCAAAAATAAGATATAACACAGTAGAATAACCATATTTTTAATGTTGTTTACTTCTTACATGTTATTTATATTGTTGTTGCTACTCTAACATTCTTACTATGCATGCATATATATATATATTAAAATATATATTAAATGCTATGATGTATATATATTAAAAATAATATCATTACTAAAGATCTTGCATTTTGTTTATGTTTTTTAAGTCATTAAAGCAGAGTTATCGCAAATATAATACTGAGGAGTGATCTACCTCCTCGACATTTAATACTAAAATTTGTTGCATCACGTGTATTTATTTAGCAAATTTTATCGCAAATATAATACTGAGGAGTGATCTACCTCCTCGCCGTGTACACTTCTAACATATTTCTATGGCTAGAAGATCTATTACTTCTGGCATGTGTTCTAACTCCAGGGTCAGTTTGACATGGATGATCATCACATTATCCATTGTAATACCATTTGTAAGATTATTGTTTCCAAGTGATACTAAAAAGCAAAGGGAGAAATCTTTTATTTTATTTATTTATTTTTTTGTGTGATCAATCATTTGCATTATAAGTTATTTAAAATTTGTTATTCTTTCTCCTTCTCATTAAGCAAAATAAAAAATTTTGATTAAACTTTTCTTGAAACACGAAGGATATTTCTTAGTAAATAAAACTAAACAGCATTTGAATTATTTAAGAAGAATATAACTAAAACTCTCTTATGTTTTTAATTCAAAACTGTTAAAACTCAGAAAAATACACTTGGAATTAACATACTTAATAGACATATGAATTAAACTAAATATATTTTGCTTTATGTAATGGCAAAATTAAAATGGAAGTCGATTGTTAGCCTGACAGCAATGAGCAATTCAAAGGTGTTTGAATAAGACATCACCGATAAATATTCACTATGATGACTATTAAGCTGTGTACATAGAAATTTCTTTTTTTAAATTTTC
>NC_092206.1:96958967-96970939 GCF_043381705.1 Parasteatoda tepidariorum
CAAACTAAAAAAATATTTATAGAAAAACCATACTTTTATTATTTTTATGCTAGTGAGAACCAAAACAATATGGAAATGAATGAGGGAAAACTGCATCCTACCACGTGATTTCCCGGCCAATAAAAATGTAGCGTTAATCGTTTAACGCAACCTTGTTGGAAGTCGCGTAAGAAGTATAACTTCAAAAGCAGACAAATGTTTTAAACAATGTTTTATAAAGGATACTTAATGAAAAAACCTCTATTGCACCGATCTTTCTTTAAGAGTGAGGAAATCTTTAGAAGTAATGCATCATTCTCGATTTTTGTATCCATTATATGAGAATAAATACTGCATTTTTCAATGAGACTGTTATTAACTGGAGGTTCATGAAAGGGATTGGATATATGTTCTGTAAAATAGGCTTTCTTTATAAAAGGTGAGGTTTTTTCGAGACAATTTTTAAACAATAGCAAGAATAGCTTTCAACAATAGCAAAAATGAAAAATTCCGAATTTTTCGTCAGTTTAAGGGATTCATTTGATGTTTTTTTTTTCCTCTTTGCTGTCTGTGGTTAACTTTAACAAGTCTCATCTGAAGTATATATTTACGTAATCATTATTGTTAGNCTTCTACTTGTTATATCTGATAAATTTTGTTAGTTAAAGTTAAATGTTCTCACAACGCAATTATTTTTTTTAAAAATCATTCTTGATTCCTTAAATATACTTTTTTTTCTCTATTCAAAAGTAAGATATAACAATTATATATGACGATAACCAACTATATTGCCTTTTGACTAATGGCTCTGTGACGTATTCTTGGTTATGCGTATGTAGGGCACTAATCATGCCACCTTTGAAGGTAAATTGATGTGAACTTTGTTTGTTCCGACATCACAATACCAGAAGGTATTCTGATACAATGATAAAACATAAAGAACTAATACATGATAGGATGGAGCGAAAACAAAAGTTTTGGATAACTGAAAAACACTACTTCTCAAAAGTTGTATATGGATTAGTATATCACTCGTAAATTTTTTCAGAATTTTTACGCATTATCCTCATTTTTAGCAAAAGTTTTAAAATTTCAAAATTTTTCAAAAAGCACCAAATGTTTGTAAATTTTTCAAATTTTCAAAACTTGTCAGATAAAAAACAAATTACCTCTCACATTTTATGTATTAAATATTACATTGCTAGTGACTTTTTTTCCAAAATTTTTCTACCCTACTTTCCTTCCCTGCAATGTTCTTGAAATTTAAAATTTTTACAATAATTTTCTGTATCATGGCGATACGTTACTGATTCATTTTAGAATAAAAAATATTCGCGTCAGAAGAAAACCGGCAAGGTAATTTCGTAAGTACTGTAAACATTAACCGAGAATAACAACGCTCTTTGCAAAAGAAAGTGAATGTAAATTTGGCATAGAACTTCCTTTCCTACATCGGAGAAGAATCACTGCTTTGATAAAACGAGAACATAATACAGACAATTTTAAAACTGCACCAAAAATAAATACCCATGTTTATGACTGAAGTTAACGTTTTCACAAGAGACACGGATCGACTTTTTGATATCGTTGAGTGCGTTCAGTGGCGTTTCAAGGGGGGTGTTCGTAATTTTCTGAAACTACTAAAAGAAATTCGAGTCTGTAATAAAGCACTATTATTTCCCTAATTTAGACTTTTTATTTAGACAACATTGTTTAGTTAAATTTTGATTTGATTTTTTAAGTTTAAGAACATAATGTCATATGGGTGGGAAGTAACACTTTGAGGTCCACTTTCACATTCATCAGATTTTGTTATGCTAGAAACGTTTTCTTCAACGGAAGTATCACATTTCTGTACAACAGAATAACTTACATTGGTACTAGATGCTGTCACCTCACTTATTTCAGGTCGTTATTTTTTTCTCAAAATAATTAAAAAATTTTAAATTCTTGCGCTTTGACACCCTAAAGATCCAAGAACAGCAAATATATATATATATTGGCACAGAGATATCCGCTATGCTATGATCTCAAAATTTCGAGCTGGAATGAATAACTTCGACGAGCACAGTATCTCCAATGGTACTGTTACTGATTTTTTCACTAGTCGAAATAGTGGCGACGACGGGTTCTGCGATTGAATTAACTTTTTGTTAAGACAAAACAAAACAGATTTAGCGACAAGCTCCGAAAGACAAGCGGCAGAGATAACTCTTAGTCTGGCTAACTTACTCCACTATACTCCGTTCACCCTTTTATATAATTTTTCACCACATCTCTTATATTCTCGAATTGTCTCTAAGACGACAGAACGTTTAGGATTCCAGAATCATCGCGTTAAGACCTCGCGAATGACAGCTAGTCTCGAAAACTATACTGGCAGGACAGAAATGAACCAGTCCGTAACAGTATCACGCGAATTTGGTTTCAAAAGTACAACCCTATAATGTGTAGTAAATGTTTTTACAGTATTCTGAGAAATACCAAAAGAAAAAAAAATGGCATGAGGCAAATAAAAATATATAGTCTTAAAAAATAATAGCTACTAAGCATAATTTCTACTAAAATTTTTATTTTTGCCATTTTGTCTGAGCTCAAGGGGGGTGTTCAAACCCCTAAACCCCTCCCTTGCGTACGCCACTGAGTGCATTCACCATGAACATTGCAGCCGTAAAAAAGTAAGGAAAGTTCATCTAAAGCGCAAGATTTTTTTCATGATTACCATACTGTAATATAGGTTCTACTAATTTACGAGTGTTTGAACAACTAATTAAAAATATGGAAAGATAAACAATGAATCTTGTTCTAAGCGAAGCATAAGTTTCCAAATTGCAGGAAAACGAGCGAAATTGAAAGATTTTTTTACAAAATAAGGCAAAAAAGTTCATTCTGAAAACTTCGAATTCGATGTCAGGAAAGTACCATAGTTCTCAGATTCTCCACCACCTTCAACCTCAGTCACACCCCATACCAGAATTAAACTTGGGACATTTCTTAGAATATGTGCCAGCTATGGCATTCAGAATAGACATGGTGCTGCCACGCGGTAGCATTATCACATGATTTACAGAGCGAAAACGAAGAAAGATGAAAAATGAAAGATGAAGTAATGCAATACAAAGATTATTTAATCATTATAGACAGAAGTAGAAAACTAAAACAAGATCTGTGGAATCAAGTAGCAGTATAGGAAATCAACTTCATGATAGTTATTTTGAAGGCAGAAGAAACAAAACGTTGGTCAAGAGGGAGGCAAAAGAGGGTCGTTCCCATGGCAGGTATAAAATATAACAATATGTATATCGACTATTCAAGAACTAGGAGCATATGCAACTTGGACACATCTTTTCACAAACTCCTTCAGTGTCTGATAGAAAGGAATCTATTTTGAATTGTCTATTAAGTGAGGCTTCTCAACTTACTGTAATTGATTTAACTGCGATAGAACTATGGTAAATATATGGAATAAGGTGTCATTTGTCTGTTTAAAAGGAGTTTGAAAAAGATCTGCAGTTGATGATAGGCGAGTTTCACTCAAATGTGCTATCACTAAGGCATAAAAATGAATTACTTGGACTGTATTACAGTGAGTCCTCAAGGATTTTCCAGACCAATTCGCAAGAGTTTGGTCATCTGCGAGCACCTTTCACTAATAAGTTTCAAGAGCTTGAAAAAAAATCGCTAGAAATTAGAGAATATGACATTTCAGATCTCTGTACAGATCAAAAGTATTTAATGAATATAAGCCAAAAAACAATTTCTGGTAAATGCCCACTAAGTTCGGTGTCATTAAGCCTTGAGAAACTTTCGAATGCAAGATAATCAAACTATCTCAAACAAAGTGCTTTGAGTTTACTTAAGTAACTCAGATCCATCGACCAATTTAACGGAATTAGCTTCCTTTCATATGAAAATGTACGTTGTAACATGATTTTATATCAAGTATAAATCAATCATCAATGCTACAATTTTGAAGTTATGGTAAACTCTTTTGTTTTCTCTCTCTTGTTTACTTTTAGTTGCAATTTTATAAGCGTCACATTAGTATTATTTATATGAAAAAAGCTAAAAAAAACTCTACTAACCGTTACTGAGTAGAGAGAAAAATGAACTAGAAATATTTCAAAACAATTCATAAGTAATATTTTAGTAACTATGCAACATTTGCAATGCTTTTATTTTGCTCTGACAATGTTTAAAAATTCTGTAATTTGTTAATGTTTTGTAAATTTTGCAAAATTTTATAATTTTCGAAAAATTTTATAAGTTTTGAAAAATTGTATAATTTTTGGAAAGCTTCATAATTTTTGCAGCTATTGCAAGAAGTGAAAATATTGCTGAAAAATTCTGAAACAATTCACAAGTAATATTTTGTTTAATACACAACTTTTGAGTGTTAAATTGGTTTCATATGAAAACTTTCAAAAATTTAAAAAAATTGGCTATTTTTTCAAAAGATTTTCAAAATTTTAAAGTTTTTGAGAGGAATTAAAATGGTGCAAAACAATTCTAAGAAGTAACCACGAGTGATATACTAGTTCATAGATAACTTCTAGAAGATAGATAGTTCATAGTTCATAGATAACTTCTCATAGATAACTCTCCACCCTAATACATAATGTTCACTATTTCATCATTTTTAAAGACCTGGCAGGATGCCTGAAGGTATCAATGAAAGTGAAGAGGCACCAGCCTTTGTTAAGGTGAAAAAGGGACCAGATATTGAACATGGTCAAATCGCCTGAATTTGTCTGGTACAACAGACATGAAATTTAAATAAAGATCCCACTACGAGACTAATTTTCGCGATACTGATTTCAAAGTTTATTTTTAAATATTAGCAAAATAATAATAATATACTGATGTTAACAGAATTAATAATAATATTAGAAATTACAATAAGAAAAGAATTACTCATAACTATAACTTTTGTGAACATAAGAAACAAAATTATTACTCAACTGATCACCTCACTATAGTAAAAACAAAAAATAGTGAACAAACCTTCAGCTATTACAAGTGTCGTAGAAATTGGAGTATCTATATATATATTTCTCTTACACGGCACCAAAAAAAAGCCTCATTACAACTCCCCGAATGGCAACGTTAGAAAATCGACCAATGATTGCTGCTAAAAATGTCACATGGCAAATCTAGATGTTTTTGTGGCTCAACATATAGCGCTTTTAAAAACGGAAACAATAACCAGAGTGAGCATTATCAGGTTGTTTAATTCAGATTCATGCCCTAAAAACATGAGGGAAAAATATACTTGAGGCGAAATTGCGCGAAATTGGCGAAATTGGCGAAATTGGCGACCTATGTCCGGCGCTATTCCTGTTGCGCGAAACATTGTGATAACAGGAATGGCTGCCAAAACATAATGTTATTTCAATAAAACATTGGAAAATTTAAACAAAACATCGGCCAAAGCTTGCAATAAACCCAATATAAGCAAAATTAATAAACCCAATAAAAAGATTTTGAATCGAAGCAAAAATTAATGGAGTAGGAGCAGAAAGAAAAGGAAGAAAACAACTAACTTCTTTATTAAGCTTGAATATTCTCAGATTTAGGTGCACAGAATTATCTAATAACAGTTGGATACTGTCTAAATTTATCATGAATAGAATCTGTGTACTTCCATCGCCACATAAATTTGATGAAATACGAATCAAAAATGGCGTCTGTAATACCGGACTAGCGGTGACATTTTTTTCTTAAATCCCTTTTTATGACTGCCCACATACTTTTGATCTTAGTGACCAGATTCAAAAGTAACCTTACCAGCCGGTATTCAACGTAGAACTAACGTACCTCTGAAATTACATATACCGTTGAACATTTAAAAATAACGCAAAAATCTAAACCAATCAGAATCACGATTGGGTTTCAACATCGCCCAGCTTGGCGATCAACTGCGATCACAGCTTGGCGAGAATCAAGGGGCACCCTCAAATATAGTCTACCCAAAACATGATAATATTTAATTTAAACTCAATTAGGAATTAATTAATTAATTGAAGTGAGAATGCTTTAAAAGGCCGCTGTTGAATTGATATTTTTCTACTGGGAGCTACCTAAACGTCTAAAAAACGTCTAAGTGTTTGAATGCATTGAATTTTATTATATTTCGCGTTTATTTATGCATTGAATTTTCACGCTTTAAAATGCAGAATATTAGTGAAGCTGTATACGAAATGCTGCCACGGTGGAAAAATTAATTTGCCTACACTAATGGACATTCCCGAGTTGCTGCAAAAATTATTATTATTTTATTATGAGGGTTATTATCTCACAAGCGAAAGTTAGGGTTTAAAGTTTATATTTTTAAATAATAAAATTTTTTCACCATGTACAATATAAATAGCTAATATACTTTTTTAAAAGCCAATAAGAACATTGGTAGAATTCTTCTACATAAGTACAATACTATGTCTTTGATGATAAAATACTATGTCTTTGATGATAATATACTATGTCTTTGTGCTAGAACATTGTGTTCATTGGCGAGCGAGCGCAGCGATCCATGGTTCACGGCGTGAACCACATAGGATTGCGTAGCAATTCTCGGGGGTTGGCGAGCGTTAGCGAGCAGGGGGCGAAGTCTCCTAGTATTAAAAATAATGCAATAAGAATGTAATAAAGCCATTTTTTTATGTCTGAATAAAATCTGCGGCAACTTCGAAAAGAACTTATTTTTTCTTTATTAGTATAATGACTCAACTTACCTTCTATTCCTAATACTTCCTTGCAAGTGAAAGGAACACCTAAAAGAGGGGCCCGTTTTTTAATTTCTTCTGGAGATTTCGAGTCTTTTTCTAAGAATGTATCGATCTGCTTCGCTTCTTTGAGTGCACTTTCGTATCTGGCATCGGTGATTGCATTGATGATGGGCTGCACTTCTTGAGCTCTCTTATAATAAGATCGTATCACGTCTTCACATCTCAGCTGTAAAATGGTGCAGATTAATTGCCGTTATGATTTTTAAAAAAATTCATTGACTACAGTACCTTAATAGAATAGTTCAAAAGTTTTTTTTTTCAAAATTTGATCAAAAACTAATTCGTACTTAATAAATTCACTTTGCACTGATGATTTAATTCATAAACTGACGTCCATTCAATTCCTTCCATGCATGCAAGTGGAATTGAATGGAAGTTCAAACAGAATTGAGTCCCTCTTCTTTCCATGCAAGTAAAAGGAACACCTGAAAGAAGGGTATCTTTTTAAATTTCTTCTGGAGTTTTCGATTTTTTTTTAAAATTTATCTATTAGAATCGCTTCTTTGAGTGTACGTCCGTAGCCGGCATCGATGATTGCATTGATGATTGATTGCGCTTCTTGAACTCTCTTAAAATATGATCGCATCGCATCTGCACATTTCAATTGTAAAGTTGCGCATATTAATTGGAATTAATAATTTTTCTCATGGACTACTGTACTATAAATTAATGGTTTATAAAGTTTTTTTTAAAAAAATAATAATCATAAGCAAATTTGTGTACAATAAAATCGTTCTGTACTGATGATTCGTAAACTGGCTCCCATTTAATTGTTCAATGGGATTCAATAATATGCTAATTCTCTAGTTCGCTAATATTCAGTCTTTTTAATACTTCTATTCGTAGATTCATTATTTCGCTAATTTTTCAGTTTGCGTTGCTTCGCATATTTACGGATAGTAATCGACCAAGTTATTACGTGCCTTTATGAATGTTGAAGTACAGTGATTTCAAAAAAAAAAAAAACTAATAATAATAATAATGATAAGTTTGAGGAAATCAGTTCTATGAATTCTTCAAACACATTTTTATGATCCAAGAATAAATTTTATACATTTTAAGTTACTTCTAAACATTTTTTTTTCTTAAGCTTTTAACAAATTTTTTTTGAAACTGATCGCTTTTANCAGTTCTATGATTCTTCAAACACATTTTTATGATCCAAGAATAAATTTTATACATTTTAAGTTACTTCTAAACATTTTTTTTTCTTAAGCTTTTAACAAATTTTTTTTGAAACTGATCGCTTTTACTGTGATTCATTTGACCTAATGCATTGGAAACTTCAGTAATTTCAAAATTAAGATAATATCACACTGTTGGTGAATAGAAATGTTTCGTGATTTAAATAAATGTCTTGTTTCCTTTTTTTTAACTTCTTTATCTCGTAAGTTTAAAAACTTATTTGCTTTTTTTAATAGTTCTCGCTGCTAATGATGTAAATACTATATATTTTTCTTTAAATTTTTAAATAAAAATATCCTAAATTAGAAATAAAATGGGGTACCTGCAAGCAACATAGTGTGAGTATCTCGATCCTGATTGGTTGTAGAAACGTGGCGTTTGTTTACGTTAGCAACTGTTCTTTCCATTTTATTTCGTGAAAACCACATCCGTCAAGTATCGATTCTCTTAAGTGACACATTCTTTATTCTTTCATAAATATTTCAATTATTTTACTGTATATTTTTTACTTAACCCAAAGACAGGCACGAAGTCATGTAAACAAAATAATTATCCATCGAAGTTACTAGGAACACGAAGCAAAAATATATCATCGTTACAGTAAAATACATAAACAAATAATGAATCTAAGTTAAGTATAAGACGTAGGAGAGAAGGAACGTTATTTCAACCAACTCGTTGTGCGGTATGACGCTGCATTTAATTAAATTCACTTTAATTAACATTGTAACTTCTGTGGAGAAGTTAAGCTCCACTTTAATGAGCCATTTTCCTTGCAAACGATCAGCTGGCACTGACGTCTTAGGTCAAATGTGTGGGTATCCGTGATCTTCTTCTTGAAGTTCAAGTACCCAATTATAAAAGACGTAATCCTTTTAAACTTAATTTCTCCTTTTCAAACTTATAATGCATGTATTTCGAGCTAGTTGTTAAAATATTTTTTTTTCCAATGGCGGGCACTGAATTTGAATCTTTGCCTATACTATGCCAGAATTGTTGCTCATTTCGTGTTACCCAGTGGGCACCTGTGAACCAAAGTCACGGAGGCGAGCAACATTGCCCACGCCACACTGCCACAAACCCGTTTATAGGGTGGGCCTCATTCACACATCATACACACACGCAACAGAGGACAGCACAAAGAGAGAGAGAAACATCCATGCCCAGAGCGGGATTCGAACCCGCAGCCTATGGCCTCGCAGTCAAGCACGCTAACCGCTCGGCCATCTGGCCGGCAGTTGTTAAAATATGATTTTATGCAGTTTTTTAATAATAGTAATAAATGAAGAAAAAAAATCGTATGAATTATTACTTCTCTATTGCGAATTTTTTCAGCTAATTCTGTTGCAGACATGAAGAGTATTTTACCATCGTCAGTGGGTGGTAATGCCCTTTTTCGTCCCGCTATAATGCGATGAATTAAATACATGCTTCCAAATCGAAAAATAAAGCAACCTGAAAGACATCAAAATAAGAAAAAAAGTCATGCAGTAAAGTACGATTTAAATGATTTAGACTGTTGACTATATTGATGCGGCTAATCACATGGATGAAAAATGGTTATTTTTGTCACACTTAAAATGTAAAAAAAAAAGCTGAGCTCAGTTGCACGAGAAATTGTTTTCTTTTTCCAATATTTTATTTTGTAACCGTCACCCAAGCCGACCCAGTTTTAGATTTACGACTACTAATGTTCAGCTGCGTAGTGTTGAAATTTTCAACCCAAACCAGAAAACAAGGAAATTCCTGGATCAAGTATTGGTAGAAATTAGCCTTCATGGAGGGATTTTTAATGGAACTAACGCACATTTGCGCTACATGGAGAGGAAAACATCAAAAACGTTCAATGGTTAGACTAACGGCAAGGGCACTTAAACCCATGAGTCGTCTACCACTGAGGATATTTTATGTCATCATTGTGGTCGGTGCGAGCCGGGTGCGGAACTCGCATCGATCAAGCATTGATGAGATTCGAACCGGGTTCACCTTATTCGAAGGCGAACGCTTTATCTCCTGAGCCACCACGGCTCCTTTAAATATTTTCGAATAAATAGCCTTCTCAGAGGAGTTTTTTGTTTTGGGGGATAAAATTTTTTTTACAGTGTTTAGTGTATATGTTAAAAAATGCCTTATTTTTACCTAAAAATGACCTTTTAAAAAGCAAAAATAAAATAATAATGATTTTCATGGATAGTTTTATCAGTTTTTACACATAATTAAACAAAAAACTAGTTTTTATATTAATATTTAAACGAAAAATTGGCGAAACTAGTCTGATACCTTAATGATTATTGAACACTACTTAAATCATCATTTAGGACTATCTAACAAAATGAATTTAAACAAATACTACTTAAATCACTACTTACTTTAATACGCTTTTCACTACCGTAAACCGGGGCGAATCTACCCATTTTTTCAGTTTGTCAACTTTAAAATTGTCAAACTTTTGGAAATATTAAAGAAAAAAGACTTTTAATAGGTGTTTCGGAATCGCGATTTATCCCTCTTTAAAGCTGGGAAATCGATTTTAGAAAATATTAACAGTTACGCTGTTACTGTATATTTTTATAGAACTGCTGACAAATCTCTCGTATGGGGCGAGTCTACCCATTCTGGTAAAATGAATGTTAACATTGTAANTACTATCGCCAAATATATAACTATTAAATTGTTATTTTAGTTACTATATAGGATATTTATGAAGTAAAATTCATAACTTTATTATACATTCCATTTTTTTTATTCATGAAATAACACAAATAGAGTATTTGATCGATTATCAATTAATGATAAATTTATCAATGCAGAATTAAAATAATATACTCAAATTCATTTAAAATGACTTAATTTTAATATAAACAAAGTTTTAAATCATATTATTATGCTTTATTAAAACTAAATACGAATGGGTAGACTAGCCCCGCGAATTCTGGCTTTTTGTTTACAACAGCAAAACTTACATTCTTTTTGGATTTTTTCATATAAAATTAATGTAATCTTAGTCTTAGATAAGATTATCACTTACCCAAAGTGAAAATAGTAATAATAATAATATACTTACGGAGCACCAACTAAAAATTAGCTGATTTTCAATACAAATCTCTCAAAAGTCGTTTGAACAGGTCGTTTAAAAAGACACCAAATAAATAAAAACGGATCAAACTACTACAGCGCCATCTTCCTTAGAGTCTGAACTAAGTCCTCCGTCGGTAAAAATTTTTTTATTTGCAATTTAAAATAGTGAAAATTAAATAAAACTAAAATGGGTAGACTCGCCTCTGGATGGGTAGACTCGCCCCGGTTTACGGTACTTAAATTATTACTTCAAACAACCTAACAAAATGAGTAATAACTATGTTGACAATAGTTAAATTCTCGAGTTTATGGTGCCATATAAGAGAAATTCATTTCATTGAACGCATTAAGTTATAACTGAAGGAAAACTATATATATTTTTAAAAAAAAGGAAAATCATGAAAATATTTCTGTTCCCACTTTCTAATAATGTTAAACCGGACGCCCTATAGATAAACATATTACCTTTCAAATTAAGAATCCTTGTGAGAAAACAATTAAAATGGTTACCTGTCTGGTGAAAAATAATGCTTTAATATGCGATATAACTTGATGAAATGAGGGAGAGCGAATACTATTAATGATTTATTAGGTATAGGGTAAAAATAAATTCAAACATTCATTAATTTTAAAACAGAGAAAAATAAAAGCCAGAAAGTAATTTGTTGTTTTATCTGTTGGTATATTGGACGTTTATCTCGGATTGGGTTTTGATGAAATGCAAACTTGAAAATTTCACCATTATGACAAGAATTTAAAATACTTTTTTATGGATTTTGGAATTGAGGCAGCCCCTGGCACGAAATACGATTCTAATATGCTCCCATGATTACGAGGGGAAATAGAGTATATCGATCTCTGAAAAATTAACACTACTAAAATGGTAAATGATTATAACCTCTTCGTTCGAGGCTAGAAAGTATTAATTCTGCGTTGCATATATAT